>NC_140583.1:710770179-711030245 GCF_964204655.1 Triturus cristatus
TTATAACACTGCACAAAAGGAGAGGGGGTGGGGGGGGGTATATCTAGGTCCAGGGGCCTAACTTGTTTATTGTACAGATTTATTATACAGGTTTATTGCACTGGTGATAAAGTGTTGCACACACGGTTCCCAGTGTCACCCATAAGCACAGTAACGTCACAAACCCACCCAAAGGCTGGCAGCCATGACTGACCCTGTGAATCTGCAGACTGCTCTTTATACACCCGGAAGTGAGCTTCCCCTGCAGACATCACGCTGCTGGATCTTCCGGGACTGCTGGGCCCTGACTCAGCACCAGCCCATCCCAGCCTTCAGTGGAAGATGAACACCACGTGACCCACCCCGGCCATCCCTCACCTGACAAGACTGGTAACTGGGGTGTAAACAGAGCCGCCATGATGACCTCCAGGGCCAACTTCTAGGGGCCAACCACTCAGGGCAGGGTCACTGACTCCATGGGCCGATCTCGGAGAGGATTAATGCCCTTGTCAGCCCCGCAGGAAGGAAGTGTGCCAAGGAGATCTAGGGGGGCGCCGGTGAGACGGCTGGAGCCTGCAAGTGACCCCCAGTGACCCACGCCAAGGTCACTGACTCTCACGGACGATCTCAGAGAGGATTAAAGCCCGAGTCAGCCCCGCAGGAGGTGTGCCAAGGAGATCTAGGGGGCGCTGCAGAGACAGCTGGAGCCTGCAAGTGACCCAAGACAAGGTCACTGACTCCCTGGGCCGATCTCAGGATTAAAGCTTGAGTCAGCCCCGCGGGAGGTGTGCCTAGGAGATCTAGGGGGCGCCGTAGAGACGGTTGGAGCCTGCGAGTGACCCCCAGACATCTGCAGGAGGTGGTCACCCCGCTGAGCTACCTACCGGTTACACAGTAATAAGGCCCCTAACAGGGCCCTCTCCGGAAGGAAAACCCTGCCGAGCCCCGTCTCGAGTCCAGTTATGGGGCGCTATATTGGCCATATTATATAAGGCCCAAAGAGTCAACGCGAGTGAGGCCAGGGGGCATAGCAGCTAAGGATTTAATGTTCTTATGTGTGACATCACTGTGCCCCAAGTGTGACACTGAGTGTCTTTATCATGAGTACAATACAGCAGCCGCTTTTTGTGTTCTGGTGTTTTTAAACCCGTTCTTCATCTTGTAATGGGAAATGTCACAAGTGGAGTTGTATGCCTCACACACTCCACGCAGCAGCCCTTGCGGGACCCGCGCTCTGTGCCGAGGGGCCTGTGAAGGGGCAGTGTTTGCGTGAATGGAAGAACGGGAGGAAGCTCAGTGTGACGGCATGTGCACAACTCAACTAATACCATCTGCATGGCAAGTGCACAACCTGCTTTGTCAATCATCCCAGAGAGCAGCGGAGACCGCAAAACAGTCCTCACAGAAACACCGGCCCTGACCGCTGGCCTTTAATGCATCGGCTTCAGGTGGCTGCGTCCACTCGGTTCAATGAAAACAAAGACTACAACCCCCAGAATGCATTAAGCTGAGATGTGGAAGTCTCCTGACCCGAAGGAACATGGGAACCTACAACAAGCTGTCGGCGTTTGGAAATATATAGTGCACAGCAGATGAGTGTGTAACGCCGCAAGTGAGAGGTCCAATCCCGGTGGGCAGGGCTAAAAGGAGACAAGGTGGCAACAAGGAGGAACTAAGCCTCCTTTTCAATCGTGAGCCTGGGTTTTGCATGCAGGATGACGCCAGCGAATGAGGAAGAGGGGCAGGGCTTCAACTCCGCCTCCGAGAGCTTTGGAATCTGTATTGATTCCAAGAAGCTCTGGTATGACGAGAGCAGCGCATGCGTGCTGCTTTCGCCAGCCGAGACCTAAAAATGAGCAATGGCCAAGCCAATACATTTGAAAGGCATACTTGTGCGACAACAAAAGCAGTAAAAATGGCTGCTGCAGTGTAAGACAATTAAAAGGACAATGCATGGATGACAAAGAATAAATGTGTAATGACAGTGAACATTTCAGATGTAAAATAGTCCCGCATGAATTGCACTGGAGGAGGAAGAAAACAGCCAATACAAACAAGGTGAGATTAAAATAAGACAAGATTGACAAGGTCTCAATCCAATGGCTGAGGGTTTCAAAGCTAGAGTCTAACAGCTACAGGAGGCGGCCCAAAGACCCTTTCTGAATGTAGAGAGTATATATTGAAGACAATATGTTTGCCATGAATGGTGCAAGGAGATTAGAGGTCAAACCTAAAAAGGAGACAGGCCTTTTCTGACCGGTCAAGATCTGGTTTACAAATAAACGCAAGCACAGCCCATAAGAGCCCACACATTTATGGATACTATTATGGTTCACTGGGAATCTTTTTATCAGTACCTCTGAATGTCAGGATGTTGCACCAAGCAGGTCTGCACTGACGCCGTTCTGCTACAGAAATGAAGTGTGGAACTCTTCTAAGGCCACCACTCTCACATGCTGAAGTCAGTTCCTTTCTTTCCCCGACACTAGACATGGATCTGGAGCTACCTCTCGCCTCTTTGAGACCTTTACCTCTCTCAAAAAATTGTTTTACAGTATGCAAAGGACATGTCACCTTCCAAATCGACAGGCTTTATGCCCTTTAAGCAAAACAAATGCCCATGACAGATCCTCACCAAATTTGCTTGTACTGCCTGAGGCCAATCACCTAGCGCAAAACTTGCTTCATCGGTAACTGACGAGAGCTAAAATCAGAAATGAGATGCTAGTTGTTTATGCGCACTTATGAACAGATCAGCATTTCAATACGTTTCACCTTAAAACAGACGAGCTGCAGGTTAGACATGCAAAACAAATAAGACAAAAAACGTTCACGGGTTTAAAAAGAAAATAACTTTTTTATGAAAATGTTGTTTTCGTTGACTTCATTTGTTTCTCTTTCAATGCCATTCTTAATGTAACATTGCAATTACAGGCACCAGAGTCTTTTGAACATTTTTCTTCACCTTACAAAACATGAAAAACCATGCCTAAAAGGCTTTGCAGAGTGAGTTGGAAAACAAAACAAAAAAATAGAAAAGGCTCAAATTTTGTACGTTCAATTTGAAGGCAATTATGGCACATTAAAAACTGGAATTAAATTACAAAAATGATCAAATTTTATAAATATTTTTCCACTGTACAAATTTTCACAGTCCCACCCAACCCATTTTTATTCACATTTATTTTGAAATCACGTCCCGCTTCATCGTTTCATCCATAAAATATATTTTTCCTTTGTTCATATTTAAAAATATTTACAAAAACTGACAAGTTCCTTCTCAAAGGCTGTGAAACGGGGGTCATGACGAGTCCGTGCACGGTGACGGCGGGGGAGGATAGAGGTGGAAGTAGCTGCGCTCTGTGGCCGGAGATGGGGGACAGCTCTCCTCTGCAGACATGTATTGGCTCCTAGGGGTCGGGGGAGGAGGGTAAGGGTCAGAGTCAGAGTTTAAATCCATGTAGTACTTGTTGGACTTCCATCTACTCGTAGTGTAGTCACTGTCGCACACGTCTGTGCTGCATGGTGTCGTAGGTGGAGCCATCCCACGGATAATGTACGGCCTGGAATTCAACAGTAAACCATTTAGTTTCTACTCTTTCTCATTATCTTTAAAGCATAGGTAAATAAAAACAAAAATGGCAGAAACTTTTTAGTAAGCCAACAAGCAACGATTTCTTTTTTAGGCTAAAATTACCTTTTCCCTCAAACTCTCAAATGCAATTCTATTTTTGGTCGCTCTTACAGTTTTAATAACATGATTCAAAACTCCTTGCTGCCACATTCGCCATAGCAGGACGTCATGTATGACATCTCTTAGCAGAAAAGCTCCGAAAGAGACTATACAAGCCCAGCGGCAGCTCTCACCCAAAGTTAGGGCAAGTCTGATAAAGCAATTCTGTGAATGGAAGA
The DNA here is from genome assembly GCF_964204655.1 of Triturus cristatus. Classification (NCBI taxonomy): domain Eukaryota; kingdom Metazoa; phylum Chordata; class Amphibia; order Caudata; family Salamandridae; genus Triturus; species Triturus cristatus. The sequence goes on from NC_140583.1 coordinate 710,774,071, forward strand.
GGGGGTTCAGTATCTTGTCTGAGATATTCTACTTGGAATACAATAAGCATGCAGCAAGATCTGAGGGGGCAGCATCCAGTGGGTCTGTTTTTTGAACTGTAAAGCCCTCATTAGGAGTGGCCCAGATTTGGCATTAAGTCTGTCCTTTCCCCGGGGATAGCAATGGTGCTGGCGGCTCTGGGGTGAGGAGGCAGGTGCCGGGTAGTTGGCATGGCCCTTTCCCCGGGGATAGCAATGGTGCTGGCGGCTCTGGGGTGAGGAGGCAGGTGCCGGGTAGTCGGCATTGCCCTTTCCCCGGGGATAGCAATGGTGCTGGCGGCTCTGGGGTGAGGAGGCAGGTGCCGGGTAGTCAGCATGGCCCTTTATCCGGGGATAGCAATGGTGCTGGCGGCTCTGGGGTGAGGAGGCATGTGCCGGGTAGTCGGCATGGCCCTTTCCCCGGGGATAGCAATGGTGCTGGCGGCTCTGGGGTGAGGAGGCAGGTGCCGGGTAGTCGGCATTGCCCTTTCCCCGAGGATAGCAATGGTGCTGGCGGCTCTGGGGTGAGGAGGCAGGTGCCGGGTAGTCAGCATGGCCTTTTATCCGGGGATAGCAATGGTGCTGGCGGCTCTGGGGTGAGGAGGCATGTGCCGGGTAGTCGGCATGGCCCTTTCCCCGGGGATAGCAATGGTGCTGGCGGCTCTGGGGTGAGGAGGCAGGTGCCGGGTAGTCGGCATTGCCCTTTCCCCGAGGATAGCAATGGTGCTGGCGGCTCTGGGGTGAGCAGGCAGGTGCCGGGTAGTCGGCATGGCCCTTTCCCCGGGGATAGCAATGGTGCTGGCGGCTCTGGGGTGAGGAGGCAGGTGCCGGGTAGTCGGCATGGCCCTTTCCCCGGGGATAGCAATGGTGCTGGCTGCTCTGGGGTGAGGAGGCAGGTGCCGGGTAGTCGGCATGGCCCTTTCCCCGGGGATAGCAATGGTGCTGGCGGCTCTGGGGTGAGGAGGCAGGTGCCGGGTAGTTGGCATGGCCCTTTCCCCGGGGATAGCAATGGTGCTGGCGGCTCTGGGGTGAGGAGGCAGGTGCCGGGTAGTCGGCATGGCCCTTTCCCCGGGGATAGCAATGGTGCTGGCGGCTCTGGGGTGAGGAGGCAGGTGCCGGGTAGTTGGCGTGGCCCTTTCCCCGGGATAGCAATGGTGCTGGCGGCTCTGGGGTGAGGAGGCATGTGCCGGGTAGTCGGCATGGCCCTTTCCCCGGGGATAGCAATGGTGCTGGCGGCTCTGGGGTGAGGAGGCATGTGCCGGGTAGTCAGCATGGCCCTTTATCCGGGGATAGCAATGGTGCTGGCGGCTCTGGGGTGAGGAGGCATGTGCCGGGTAGTCAGCATGGCCCTTTATCCGGGGATAGCAATGGTGCTGGCGGCTCTGGGGTGAGGAGGCATGTGCCGGGTAGTCGGCATGGCCCTTTCCCCGGGGATAGCAATGGTGCTGGCGGCTCTGGGGTGAGGAGGCAGGTGCCGGGTAGTTGGCATGCTCCTTTCCCCGGGGATAGCAATGGTGCTGGCGGCTCTGGGGTGAGGAGGCAGGTGCCGGGTAGTTGGCGTGGCCCTTTCCCCGGGGATAGCAATGGTGCTGGCGGCTCTGGGGTGAGGAGGCAGGTGCCGGGTAGTCGGCGTGGCCCTTTCCCCGGGATAGCAATGGTGCTGGCGGCTCTGGGGTGAGGAGGCAGGTGCCGGGTAGTCGGCATGGCCCTTTCCCCGGGGATAGCAATGGTGCTGGCGGCTCTGGGGTGCGGAGGCAGGTGCCGGGTAGTCGGCATGGCCCTTTCCCCGGGATAGCAATGGTGCTGGCGGCTCTGGGGTGAGGAGGCATGTGCCGGGTAGTCAGCATGGCCCTTTATCCAGGGATAGCAATGGTGCTGGCGGCTCTGGGGTGAGGAGGCATGTGCCGGGTAGTCGGCATGGCCCTTTATCCGGGGATAGCAATGGTGCTGGCGGCTCTGGGGTGAGGAGGCATGTGCCGGGTAGTCGGCATGGCCCTTTCCCCGAGGATAGCAATGGTGCTGGCGGCTCTGGGGTGAGGAGGCAGGTGCCGGGTAGTCGGCATGGCCCTTTATCCGGGGATAGCAATGGTGCTGGCGGCTCTGGGGTGAGGAGGCAGGTGCCGGGTAGTCGGCATGGCCCTTTCCCCGAGGATAGCAATGGTGCTGGCGGCTCTGGGGTGAGGAGGCAGGTGCCGGGTAGTCGGCATGGCCCTTTCCCCGGGGATAGCAATGGTGCTGGCGGCTCTGGGGTGAGGAGGCAGGTGCCGGGTAGTCGGCATGGCCCTTTCCCCGGGGATAGCAATGGTGCTGGCGGCTCTGGGGTGAGGAGGCAGGTGCCGGGTAGTCGGCATGGCCCTTTCCCCGGGGATAGCAATGGTGCTGGCGGCTCTGGGGTGAGGAGGCAGGTGCCGGGTAGTCGGCATGGCCCTTTCCCCGAGGATAGCAATGGTGCTGGCGGCTCTGGGGTGAGGAGGCAGGTGCCGGGTAGTCGGCATGGCCCTTTCCCCGGGGATAGCAATGGTGCTGGCGGCTCTGGGGTGAGGAGGCAGGTGCTGGGTAGTCGGCATGGCCCTTTCCCCGGGATAGCAATGGTGCTGGCGGCTCTGGGGTGCGGAGGCAGGTGCCGGGTAGTCGGCATGGCCCTTTCCCCGGGATAGCAATGGTGCTGGCGGCTCTGGGGTGAGGAGGCATGTGCCGGGTAGTCAGCATGGCCCTTTATCCAGGGATAGCAATGGTGCTGGCGGCTCTGGGGTGAGGAGGCAGGTGCCGGGTAGTCGGCATGGCCCTTTCCCCGCGGATAGCAATGGTGCTGGCGGCTCTGGGGTGAGGAGGCAGGTGCCAGGTAGTCGGCATGGCCCTTTCCCCGGGGATAGCAATGGTGCTGGCGGCTCTGGGGTGAGGAGGCAGGTACTGGGTAGTCGGTATGGTCCTTTCCCCGGGGATAGCATTGGTGCTGGCGGCTCTGGGGTGAGGAGGCTGTTACTCGGTAGTTAGCATGGATTACAGTTTTCAGCAACTGAAACCGTCGTAAAAACAAAACAGATCTCTGGTGTTCCCATGGGACTCATAACTCCGATGAGGCCAATGACTACTGTCACTGAAACCCTCGGAATTAAGAGGCCTCTCCTACAAGGGCCCAAGTGTCTTCCCTTTGAAGTTCTTCCTGCAACAGAAAAATTTAGGAAGGCCTTGGTAGGACAAGTTAACAAAAATAATATAATTAGCTAGAAACCCCAATCCTTAGTAGTGATTAAAACAAAAGGTTTACAGGGACATGCATCAACGTAGGATTTTGCGAGTCCTTAATTGCAATTACAAGGAATCGCAATTAAGGACTCGCAAAAGCCTTTGCATGTAGGAATCGCTATAAAAATAGCGATTCCTACACATTCCTTATTTGCGACTCGCAAATTGCGAGTCACAATTAAGGAATGGCTTTCCATTCATTCCTATGGGCCTAAGGCCCATAGAAATGAATGGGAAATTGCATGCGCAATTTGCGAGTACCAATAGGCCCTCGCAAATTGCGCATGCAATTTCAAGGGTGTCAAAAGGACACCCTGTTGCACCCCTGAAATTTATCTGTGCACATATGTTGCGCACACACATGTCCAAAGGGCATGTGTGTGTAACCTAAAACTTTTAAAGTTTCCGCTATTTACCATCTGGTATGATTTCGCGGTAAATAGCAGGCCAAAATAGCGAAATTGCTAAAAAGGCATCTTGCATTGCATTTAAGGAATCGCAATTTGCGATTCCTTAAATGCAATTGCAATTTAAGAAATCGCAAATAATTGCAATTTTGAAAAATTGCGAGTGGCAAGTTGTTTCATGCATCGCAAAAGCTAATTTTGCGATTGCAAATGGCTTTTTTTTGCGATTCGCACCGTTTGCGATCGCAAAAACGCTTTGATGCATGTGCCTGCTAGAGCGGAATAGAAAGACAGCTGCAATTGTGCAAATGGTCCCTTACCTGTAAGATCTTATTGTTGAAGGACTGTTAGAGGAGTAAAACATCTCAGTGTTGTATAGTGACCGATCAGTTGCTGGTGATGGAGGCGGGTTCAGGATCTGTGAAAAAAGTTCATTTAAAGTGAGTCTTTAGAAGTCTGAGGAGAGGAGGGCCGAGGGAAACAGAAGAGGGGGGAGGGTTTGATGTACAGGTCCCAGTATCTCCTCTCATATCTCAGTTCAATCCACCCCAAATGTTGTCGTCTGCAGATGCTGAGTGTGGATGTAAGCTCTTTTTAAGCAAATCTTACCCATGAGCAGCTAACAGATGGTTTAACAAGCACTGGTTTTTATAATACCAGCCTCTCGCTTTTATATAAACTCCATCACTGGACATATAGTCAAGTACTGTGTGAGAATAATTTGTGTCTGGTGCAGCAGTCTGGATCTTAAGGTTAAAAATGATTGTTCCCCTTCATCTCAATCAAGCAAGAAAACCATCCAATCATAATCAAGGGGCTGCACCAAGCCCACTCGACGTATTCTATTGTTCATAATAGGTCTAATAATTTGTCCCACAAATGACCCATCAAATTCAACACATCTATAAAATGAATTAGCTTACGCCTCAATAGAAAAACCAAGACGTATTGGGGCTGGTGGATCCTACATAAAAAACGTTAATTCCTGTGTGCTATCAGTGGTGAAGAACGAAGAGTAAGTGGGTGCAGTCACTTGTCACCATGTACGGATGTGGCCGGAAATGAGACATTTAACACAGAGAGAGGAGGGTGTAAAAACTTCATATGTTAAATATGCAATTCCAACCTAGTACATATAAAAATACTCAGAAAAGCCCAAAAAGCCATTTTTACAACGGTCTCATATTAATTACAAAATTTATTTTTTGCAAATCGTACAACCTACTTATTCAGCTCCCAACAAATGAGCACTGATGTGGACTTTCATCCTCTTTGCCACACCCAATGCACCTCTTATTGACACCTCATCAGTGAATGTACTTGAAAGAACAAAATGTGTTTCTTCTGCACCCTATTCCTGATGCGATAGAGACAATCAGATACATGCTTATGTTGAAAATTCTATATGGGCTATAACTGTTAAACAAGACGCTAGAAGGGTACGTTCCTGCCTGTCGTGACCTCTTACTCTCCATTGACAGTGAGGAAATTATCATGCCAAAGGAGCAGCATCAAAGATTACAGAACTATCTAAGACACTTTTCCCCATGCCTTACTTTTCTGCCCCAACCTACATTCACCATCTTTCCTGTAAGGGACACATCAATGCCGCTCTCCTTCTCTACTCCTAAACATAGCACCATGCTCACCCCAACCACGGACTCCGACTAAAGTCCTGCTCTTTGGTCAATCTCTCTTTGCATGTTTCATATTCTATCATATTCACACACATCTCAATACTCTCAGCGCATCACGCCCCCGCTACAGGACATTTCTGCGGGATAGACCATATCAAGATGCCAGACGATGACTTTTGGGTCTCCTGGCCTTGGGCGCAGGCGAAGCCTGATCTCTTTCCACCTTACCTGTGGGTACAACGTTGCTTTAGTGCTGGAGGAGCTGCTCGACGAGGCGCCGGTCACATGGTTTCGGTCATAGAGCGGGGCACCGCTGCTGCCTCCCATTAGGCTCTTGGAACTGATCACAGACTTGCCGCAGGAGATCCCTAGAGGAAGAGAGACAGCTTTATTTGCTTCTTTGCTACATCAGAGACGTGAAACTATTGTTACACTTTCTTTTGAGGTTTGTAAATCAAAAGCATTGCTGTTGCTCTATGGCCTCCTATTATACAAGTGGGATCTTTTCAGAAAGATTCAGCCGACTCACAATGGGAACGCAGGACAGGAGTCGCAGACCTAGCTCAGCAACTGGATACACGACTCCATGCCTGGGATATTTTACTCACATTTGAGGTGGGTCCTCGTTCCACCTCGTGTGGATACAATGGAGCACAGAGAGAACAAACTGAGAATTTATCACCACAACTCACAAGTTTCTAGCTTGTGACTTCCCACGGGCTCTCTGCGCAAGTAGCACAGCCACAGAGCGTGGCAGTGTGACATACCCTCCACAGTGTAAAAGGAGATGAACAGAGCATTAGAATTGTGTTCTCAGAGTGATTACATATCACCTATTGTGTTATGTTGTGACATTGAGACAGCCGTAAGGAGTCGAATGACCGCTATAAACTCCTATCGGGGCACATCTGAACTCGAGCAGCAGGTTACCAAGATAGCCTTAAAAAAAATAAAACAATACCCTAAAAGTAAAATGATCTCTCCACGCAGGGAGGACTGCAGTGGGGAGAAGGGTGGGTGTCCCCAGGGCTCGGGATAAACATCGCACTAGCCAATTTAACACTTTACAATCCTTTGTGATTTGGTAGTTACCCGGAAAATACACAAAATGCCCATATTGTACTTTTTTTTTCATTTGGTTCAGGCTATCGCTGCCAGGAATAATGATTACTTGTATTTCTCATCAAATATGCAGTAAAAAAAATATTTTTCCCTTAAAACATCTACTCCCACCTTCCACAGTGAGCCTCATCTCAATATTTGATTTAAGAGTCCAGGATACGGCACACAGCCGCAGGCCTAAAACAACGAAGCCTAAACGTGCAGTCAGTGCAGTGAACCCGCTTTCGCAATCGCCCCATTTGCGTAGATCCATCGAGGGGCATCTCCATGGGTGGTCTGGCTGACGTTTGGAAGAATTGTACTTACAGCAGCTGTTTTGGGATTCCTCGCCTCTTGGGTTGCCAACAGAAGGCTGAGGCTGCATGGGAAATGAACTGAATCCATTCGATACAGATATTCATTTATTCAATGACGACATGAACGACAGCCAATCCAAGATCTCGATTCTGGCGGTCTTTACTTGGCAAGGCTCGTTATTTATAGAAAGAAGGGCTGTGCTCTCTCTGGTCTCCCTGCAGTCCAGCTAGCATTGCTCCTCTAGCCACAAATGGCAAAAAAACACAATATCCCGCTTGCACGGGTTTTGTTTCCTGCTGCAAACTGTTGCCCATGGACCACTGCGAGAGCCCCTTTATTCACCAGGCCCTGCTACTCTGATGCAATCACTGGAGCAGTCAGTGTGTGAAGCACTGGCATTCGCACAGCTAAAGTGACTCTACAATATTCCTAACTTTGAAGAACTGGAGCGGTGCACTACCAGACGTCTCTTTACCAATGACAGAAACTAGTCAGTACCTCCGTATAAATCAATTCTTTAGTTCAGATTTCCAGAAAAAACACGAGCTCCAGCCAATGCGTTTTGTTCAACAGATTGAACTTCCGTCAGGGCATAAAAATATAATGCGAGCTATTTGAGATCTGAAATGAATGGGTACCCAAATGTCTCTGTAGACGGTAATAAGTATCCGAAATATCACGTCTCAAACTGTGACTCAAAATTCTGCGTGGGCCTCCTTGATAAGGGCCCAGTGTGTGCGCCTAATGCCGGCGGTCGAGAAGGCTCCTTCCTCACTCCAGGATGCAAACCATGAAACTTTGTTTCAATGTGGGGATTCATCCTGCCCCACGGATCTAAAAACCACCAGACCAGGGAGACCGGCAATAGGGCTCCTTTCCTAGTGTTCCAGGGGCAGCTGAATATCCTATTTTGTCTCACCGATTGCCTTGGTACATTTACACGCCTTACATTGCTGGAAGGCACCTGCAGTGTACTGTAGCTGCACTGGTTTAGCGCAACATAACCCTGCATTAGCGCCAGGTAGCACGCTACACCGTGGGGGAGTGCTTGCCTGGAAGAGTCTTGTATTGCCTTGAGGTCTATGTGAGGAACCTTTCGGTATTGCACTGAAGAGGTCAGATTGGTGCCAGGGAGTGTAGCGCTTAGTGATGTAATGGATGGAGGGGAGAGAGAAAGTGCAATCACCTTTAGGTATTGTACTAAAGAGGTCAGAGCGGTGCCAGAGAGTGTAGCGCTTAGTGATGTAATAGATGAAGGGGAGAGAGAAAGTACAATCACCTTTAGCTATTGTACTGGAGAGGTCAGAGTGGTGCCAGAGGGTGTAGCGCTTAGTGATGTAATGGACGGAGGGGAGAGAGAAAGTGCAATCACCTTAAGTATTGTACTAAAGAGGTCAGAGCGGTGCCAGAGAGTGTAGCGCTTAGTGATGTAATGGACGGAGGGGAGAGAGAACGTGCAATCACCTTTAGGTATTGCACTGAAGAGGTGAGAGTGGTGCCAGAGAGTGTAGCGCTTAGTGGTGTAATGGACGGAGGAGAGAGAGAAAGTGCAATCACCTTTAGGTATTGCACTGAAGAGGTCAGAGTGGCGCCAGGGAGTGTAGCGCTTAGTGGTGTAATGGACGGAGGGGAGAGAGAAAGTGCAATCACCTTTTGGTATTGCACTGAAGAGGTCAGAGTGGCGCCAGGGAGTGTAGCGCTTAGTGGTGTAATGGACGGAGGGGAGAGAGAAAGTGCAATCACCTTTTGGTAATGCACTGAAGAGGTCAGAGTGGTGCCAGAGGATGTAGCGCTTAGTGGTGTAATGGGCGGAGGGGAGAGAGAAAGTGCAATCACCTTTTGGTATTGCACTGAAGAGGTCAGAGTGGTGCCAGAGGATGTAGCGCTTAGTGGTGTAATGGACGGAGGGGAGAGAGAAAGTGCAATCACCTTTTAGTATTGCACTGAAGAGGCAAGGTGTGAAGAGGTCATCACACCTGTGCATCTCTTCCCTCCCTCCAGCGGAGTACCTAAAACCATCTGCTGTGATGGTGCCTCTGCTCTTCATACATGTAGACTTTCCAGCCACGGCCGAGGGGTTCTCGAGATCACTCATGGATGGCTTTATTCAGAGCATCACTGTGAGGGCCTCAGCAGTCTCTCCAGGGGCTGTGTGGAGCATCTAGACGAGTCTGCTCTACATTCAGCCGAAGAGGATTCTTTCGAGAGACGCACAAAAATAGATTCCTGTGATCACACTTTCTCTCTCTCCCCTCCATCCATTACACCAATAAGCGCTACACTCTATCGCACCTGAGTTTACTTCAAGTGTCAAAAACAGATCACCAAAATCTATCAGATTCTAAACCTTAAATATCCATGTCTGGTACAAAGTTTAATCCGTGAAAGAAGGCTTCATCTTAATTATCACGTTTGTGGGTTGTTCTTTCTCCCTCCTTCTATTTCTTTGCCTAGGGTGGGCTCTACTAGTCATGGAGCCCTGATCTGCAACTTTCTCCTCCATGCCCCAAGTCCTGGCTCGCGTCCTCCTGCGCACTGCATTTTAATGGCATTTGATGACATCTATTATATTCTTGCCACGGATTGCCTTGTGAGCCACACAAAGGGAGTCTAGGAGAAAAACCTAAGGATTGTGCACAAAGAGTCTCTCTCTCCCAACAATGATGTGCTGTGGTCTTGATTCAAATGGAAACATTCTGTCTTAATGTGAACATAATTTCCAATTAGGATTGCAACTTTAGAAGGCTGTGTTCTTATTGCCACTGGAAACCTCATTCTTTTTTCTTCCAATCTCATATTAGGAAGCTTAGAGAAAGGTGATCTGTGATATTAGTGATGTATCAGGTGGAGGAAGTAGAGCAAAACTAAGGACATCCTCCAACTATGTCTTATCTTGCACCAACTTTTCACAGACGTCGTCACTTTTGCATGTGTGGGAAGGAGTTAATCCAGCACTGAAGTAGTCTACATCATTGTGTCAAAGCCTGTGCACACTTCTGTAGTGTCTCAGTCTTTACGTTCCATAGGTTACACCAGTGCTTAATCTGTAAAAGAAGAGGTGACGGGGCCCCAAATTTCTTCAGAAACCCAGCGCTTCTGGATGTCTGGGTCGCAGAATACCAAGGCTATCTCGTGCCTCTTTCTCCCACCACCATACTCTCGAGCCCTGTCTTTTAAACATTAACACCAGTTAGGACTATTCTCAAGCCCGCAAGTTATGGGCACTGACGCACAATTAGGAGTGTGTGCTCAGGATCATACGGTTTTGCTTAAGTGGGAAAGCTGAGATTCGTATTCCGATTCCTCGGGCCACAAATAATCCAGAAGCACTGACCCCCTCCGTTTGGAACAGATTATCCTGATCACACGACATGGGCGAGCACCAATAGGATTCCAAAAGATCCCTGTAAATGCGATAATGTGTGTTTTCATATTGCGTTTGTCTCTGCTGTTTGATAAACATTAGCAATGCCAACATCAGGGGGCTGACAACACGGTGCAAAAGCAATGCACTTTACCATAATAACGGCCACCAGTGCAAACACGGCATTTCACTGACATAAACCAGTAATAAAAATGCGATTCTTGCACCATCCAGCTGGTGGAAATGTTTGAACTAGTCCGAGAAGAATGAGTTACAGTGGCTGCAGCCGCCTCAAGGACGTCGAGGGCAGTTTGCAGCTGGAATGGTTTGGCATCTAGTTAAAGTCAGTATTTCCGCTTGTTTAAATTACTGCACAAGGTGTAACTGCCAAACGCGTCCTGCTCTTTCCTAACCTGCCTCGCTCCAGCTCAGCCATGAGCCAGCCCCCAGTTGCAATTATCCAATGGGAGACCACAACAGAGGCAGCGCTAGGGTGCACCAGGCGCAGTGACGTAAGGATGAGACTAGAGTGAGACGAGGTCAGGCGCGATGACATCATCATACTCACTTTCTACTTCCTGGATCAACGTGGGCCAGCCTGAATATATACCAAGCAGTTTATCCTGCGGGGTACATCTTTCATTTCATTTTGGATTAGGGACCACCACGAACTGAAGAAAAAAAATCTGCAGACCCGCCCAGCAAAACAAGTGCCGGTGCTGAGCACAGGAAACCACTGTCTAAAATTAAGCACTGGGTGACACTAATTATGCCATTTTCCCACACATGTTGCAGAGATTGTAGCAACAGAAACGTGTTATTTTCATCTCCCTGAATTGCCCAATGTTACAGAGTGGGTGGTCTTAAAGTGGGGCTTACAGCTGACTCGAGATTTTCCTTCCCCACGCAGCTCACTTACAGGAAGCAATTTGTTTCTGTTCTCGTCAGTTTATCAGGCTATTTATTTAACTTATTCAATTATTTTAACAGGCTCAGTCTTCGGAGTGTCATTAACCTCTCCTCAGATAACCATTTAATTCGTGTTGTGTAAGTTTCCACGACCTAGGATGCCGAGCTCCAATATGTGGGCCTAGATATCAGCTTTGTTTTTAACAAGCTGGCGATGAACATTTTCACTTTACATTCCAGAGGGGCAAGGTGCCTTGCCTCAGCCAATGCGTATAGACAGATACTGGCACCAAACATAGTAATTACCGATCAAACCGCACAAGAACAACAAAACACTGAAGTAGAATGCTCAAAATTACAACAACCTTACTTCAAACTAGATCATATATAGAGCCAGACCTCTGCAACGCCTAACGGTACCCTACAGATAAGGTATCGCCAGAAAGCATGTCAGACAAGGTGTGCGTTTGAATTAAATACACTGAAACGCATACATTCTAGGTAATGCAGCTCTTTTGAGGCGGATTTGAAGGAAAAAAAAGATATGAGGACTGGACCTAGTGAGAAACGGGTTTGCCAAAGAACACCTACGAGAATCTGCTCCTTTTTCAGACACTTCAGTTTTTCTCAATATTGTTCTCTATGGAATTGACAAACTGGCAAGCATGGGGTGATGGGGTGTGTTATAAGTTTTTAAAATCACATTTTCACCCCCTCCACAAAGATATGCAGAAGTCTTACCAGAAAATGTTCCTGGCTGGGACCCGCCAGGAGCGATGAAGTTGAGAGGGACATGGGGTGTTCCACTAATGTACTCATGCGGGAAGGGCCCATTGGGCCCCGTGTACCGCTGGCACACCACTCGCTGACAGACGAAGTACATGCCACCCATGACGAAGAGGGAGAGGATTATTCCAATGACCGGTCCAATCGCACTGCTGTGAGACTGCTGCTCCTCCACCACCGGCTTGCTGATTTCTGAAAAAAGACAAAGCCACCCAGTGTTAGATAGGACTGGAATCTGAACCCCAACTGCTCAGAACACAATGGCAGCAACCACGCATAGCCTTCTTAATCTAATTTTACAAGTGCATGCTTAGGAATTGGCTGATTAGATTGGTTGTGCATCTAAATTCCTCAAAAGATAGCCTAGCTCACCAACCCCCCATACCTCCTAATACATTAGAGGCAAAAATACAATTGATAATATAATAAACTAATTTGGGCTTTTCTTGCCATGGCCTTACCTACTGAGTACAAAACATCTAAAGTTTTATTTTTACTTCCCTATGTAAGTTATTGAAAACATAAGCCTCGGTTAGATAACAGGGGAGAACAATACCTCAGTCAAATGCAAAACAGCATAATTTGGTATAGTGCAAATTGATGAACTACAGGCTAGGCCCACAGCAGGTACATAGTCAAGCAAGAACAGCCACACACCCAAGCACTAGAAACAGATGTGCCCACTAACCGAGGACCTCTGTCGCAGACTCACGGATCTGAGCAATGCCATGCTGGAAAGTACAATGGTCACAGGTTTTGTGGCAAGACCAAGGGCGTAAACCAACAAGTGAATGGCAGGGTGAAAGCTAGATTCTCTTTCAAGAGCGCGATTGTTCCAATGTCTACTATCTGTAGGACAATGCGTGCAAAGGCAGGTGTACTAATGAGCAAGTCAACTTTGCCCTTCTCCCTGTGGCTGAGGGTGGCGATTCTGTGCATACAATAGGGGACCTGGCCATACATTGCGAGCCTAGCGAACTTGTACTCAAGAGACCGCTAAACTCAAATCAGTGCACAGGCAAACTGCAGCAAACCCAAGCCAGTCAAGAAATGCACGGCCATTTTATTTCGCTCTCTAGCTACTTTGCGCTCTCTAAAAGCAATCAACTGTCAGACGCACAAATAACAATTTGCCTTTCAAGTCTACCTTGTGCGCGAGTGTTATGAGAAAGATTTAGACTGAAGAGCAATAGACGCAGGGCATCTACTTGTTAATTTGTGGCCGAGTTGCTCGCTATACTACTATGAATGAAACAAACCTGCTTGGCAACACTACAATAGGCACAACATATTGCCCACATCCAACGTGGTACTGGGCTGTCTTTCGGGGACTAAGAGGGATACAAAACAAGGCTCATGCACCACAGAGGTGTACTGAGCTCAACTCTGAACTGCGCATAAAGATACTCCAATGCACTTTATCTGTCAGCCACGAGCCACCCAGGCCAAAAACCATGTTGTTGGCATCCTGTAAAAAAATTTTTTTAGATGTGCTTGATCACTGATGATTTTAGTTTTCCGAACCTAGAAGGTCCCTGACAAACGTTGATCCATGTTATTCGTGTCATCTGCTCTTCCTAACTCGGTCTTGCAAATCTGTAACCAAATATCTCATTGTTCACAAGTAGCAGGGAGACCAGAAAGGCCACAGAAGGTAGGACTACTAGCAGAAGTTATACAGGCAAGAGATTTCCACTGTGTCCCTGGGCCCAATTCTGGGTTGCAGGCTACCGACCAACCATGCCGATGAAGTCTTTGATGAAAAGTGGGAATACACTGCTTTTCCAAAAAGATGCCGCTTACACAAGGATCAGGGTGAAGAACCTGATGATCAGGTACATCCCAGAACAAACCTGTTCTTTGCACGGCTAAACCTGAAGCACAAATACTCACCACACATGAATTCGTCTGAGCTGTCACTGCAGTCTGGGAAGGAGTCGCACTGCTGTTTAGTCAGGATACACTCACCGCTGGCACATCGAAACTGGTTTGGCTGGCAGATTGCTGAAAAGCAAAAAGAGGATTTTGAGTTAGTGATCAAATTTGTGATGGAAGCAGTTTATAGTCTAGGATGGGTGAAAAAAATCTTAATATGTACAACTTCACATGGAGGAAATGCCAGACCTGCTGTCAAATACTTATGAGAAGCACTACTAGCAAAGTTTAGAGCTGTAATTCTGACAGAGCACTCAAGGCAACAGTACTTGGAATGCTGCTTTTCATATTGTGTCACGTTGGCAAGTACTTGTAAATCAAGTAGATGCCACTTGTGTGATAATTCAGTGCTGCTACTGTGCCTGGAGAGGTTGTAGGCCGCAGCCGGGGTAAGTGGTTGGAGAGTTGTATGAGTCAGAGGTAGCCTGTGTGGAAATAGCAGGGCGTGGAGCCAGAGGGCCAGGACGGTGCTCTCTGCAGGATTCAGATGGCCTACTGCAGCAGATGAAGGCGACAGTGCAGGAGAAGATGGATCAGAAGACAGCACATGGTTATGGAAAAGGAAGGAAAAAAATTGGAAAGGCGTCCCATGAGGGACCTGCCCTCTTAACTAATGTGAGGACAGATGGAGGCTGCTATTAGCCGTTCTTGATTTATTTGTATTTACACACACTTTCTGTCATCCATTCTGCTTGTTTTACTTAAAAGACAAGAACACCTACAACAGACAAACTGCCAATGCGTCAAGGAGACAACTGACTACTTATGTGTGGATGTAGAATGGAAGTAAACTCACCATCACAGTCTGCCTCATCTGATTTGTCCTGGCAGTCCACTTCCCCATTGCAGCGCAGTCGGGCATCAATGCATTGTCCCTTCTCGCACTGGTACTGGCTGGAAGAGCATACTGGGCAGTTCTCCTCGTCACTCTGGTCTTCGCACTCTGAAAACCCATCGCAGCGCCAGGCCATGGGAATGCAGTCTATTTCCCCTGTGGCACAGGTGAATTGATCTGGGGAACATGTTGGGGGTTCTGCAACAGCCAAAACAAATAAATTATATTAAATTAATGCTAAATGCACATATTTTTCAGTTTGTAACACAATGGGATCAGGGCACGGCGTCGGCCAAGGTGAGTGTTGCTCAGAGTTGGAACCCACTACAGGCTGTGGATCAGGTGTCTATGTCAAAGGGACTGGTGCAGATTGTGGCACCAGGACCGAAGTCGGCACTGAAGCCAGAAGAGGGGCACAGACGGTTCCTCTGGTGGTAGCTCGACTGGCGGCCCTTGTGATCTTTGGGGCCCGAAGGAATGCCAGAGGGAGCTGGAAGCATGCAGAAAATGCACAGTATGGCCTTCCCATAGGCCTTGAATTGGCTGAGACTTCCTCAACTGACCCAGAAAGGTTCCAGACTCGTGATCGGTTCCTCAGGAGTTCAAGAGCAAGATCGGGTGGTCACAAGTCTTGGAGTCATGCTTCGGCCCAAAACACCAGAGGCACGCCTAGTGGGGGAGCTGTCACAGACATTTGTTAGTGACAGTCCATACAAAGTGTACAACCTGTCATTTTAGGAGAGGACATTTCCCTTGCACACACGAAAATGTAAGAAAAAAAACCTAGTCAGTCGTGAAGGAACATAGTTCCGGTTCCACCTTTGAAGGAGCGTTAAGAAAGGAAGTGATGTCAGCGTGCATAAATTGCACTTTCATGTGCCTTCATTCTCCATTTCCAGAGGAACAAAGTCGGCGTGAAGCATCAGGGCACCACCTACCAGCACGCAGGAGTACTGCCATAGAGTTTTCCTGATGCAGTTTGAATCTGTAGTTAGAAGAATCCATCAAAAAAGACTAGTGTTGCAGGTATCTGCTCCTTTTGAGACTGGTTGGCAACCCTGGCACCCCCTCTTGCCTGTTTCTTGCGAAAATCTGACATGAATGTTTGTGACTGCAGAGCATCCAAGACCAACGCAGTATCCGTACACTTCTTGATCTTCTCAAATATACTGTCCACTTGATGGTCAAACAGAACGTCAATGAGATGCTGCTGTACCTCTGGCTTGAGCCTAGACATGTATGACAACTAAGTATACTGCAGGTGTTTATCAAACTGGAGGCAGTGTCAGTTGAATCCACGGTGCATCATATGTTCACATTAGAGATTACCTCCCCCCTCTGCCACAAGTTTGTGTCTCTTTTAGTGATACACCTCAGGCAGGTGCTTAAGCACCTGCTCTTTCTCCAACTAGTGGTATTTGCTGTAGAGACAAGAGCAGACCGCCTGAGATGGCAATTCTCTTCGGAGTGGCTACCCAACCCCCTCACAGCCTCTCGCTTTCCTGTTACATCAATCATTTTGCTCTCCTTATCCGGACAACAAGCTGTCTCAATTGCTTAGATGAAGGTTCTCCCCCTGACTGTGTGAATAACCAGGGAATTTGGTGGGACATGTCCCCTGTTTTACATGGCATCACCTGGAACAAGCTTACATTTCTTTTGACTCGTGGGGTGATGAATCAATACCTTGACTGGGTCCTTCGAATGTTCAGTAAAGCACTTGGTCATATTTTAAGCATCATCAGGCTAGACCTCTCGGTCTTGGAGAATGTCTCCACCAGCAAGTCCTCTTTCTCAACATGAATCTTTGCTTTGTGGTAGCCTGCTGCCCTTGGGATAATGGTATGGTGCATTGTGGTGTCATCCAGGGCAGAGGCCTTTAAAAGACAGGGTTCTAGGTCCGCGTCATCCTTTATGGTGACATGATCAGCCTGACAGAGGACACATGGTCCCCATCTGTCCTTTCCAATGGTGAAGTGTCAGGCTAGACTTCTTCACATCCACATGCTGCAGTCAGTAATGAGTTCTGCTCTCACATCTATTCTTCTCCAATTACATGCTCCCTCAGTTCCTCGGTCTTACATTGCATTTCTGAGCCAGAACTTAGACCTAGCAACATCTCAGCGGCTTCGGATTACTCCTCATGTAAATACCAGAGTCTGAAGCTACTGGAAGAAGGGAAAATGCTCAATCAGGCTAGTTCCAGGCATCACTCCACCTTCTGGGCCTACGCCAGATGCCGATATAACTCTCATCGATGCTCGATAACCCTTCCTCCATACCTCATGTACTACATGTGTCAAATACTTTGAGGATGTAGGCTTTTATTTCAAGGACAACTTAAGAATACACTTCCAGTCAAGGTGATTCCCAGCAGGAGCCATTCACCAAGCAGATTGACACTTCATTCTCTCATTGCCGTTTCGCTCAGAACCAGCTTCCAGAGGACAGGTCTCCACTACACTTAAATCATGACTCTTAATGGCACATATTGGCCTTCTCAAAAGATAAGCTCAGCACTGGTACTGTTCCTTCTTGTCCACTTGAGGTGTGATGTGCAGGAGGTAGCAGAGTGAATATGGGCTTCTGTTTTTAGGCACCGCTAGCGATCCCTAAGTTCCCTCTCATAAACCACTCAAACACTTAATGGAGATTCGGCCTGAAGGGTGTACTGAACAAAAACTTACTCAGAGGAAGCAAACTGCATGATCTTTTCCATTTCGAAAATCGATAATCTAAGCCTGTTTATTTTCTTGCACTGTTACAAGGGTCTCTTATTGACTTCATAACCGAAGCAATACAATTGCTTTCAGCAGCGCTGTGTTTTTTTGCAGACATCAAGCTCTTTGAGGTAATACAACGTGCTGCAAACAGTTTATTCATAACTTGCCAAAGGAATTTTAATAGAAGAATAAAGCAAATATTTATAGAGTCTTGTTTGAGCTAGATCTGGCCAGTCCTTCCTCGCCCTATCCTAAGCTGTTCTGTGGCATATTCTGCAAAAGCGAAAAACATGAACGAAAGGAAGGCAAACTTTGCAAACATTCAAGACCCCAAAAGACCTGAAACTCCTTGAGTGGGTCAAGATCGTCATCTCTATGAAAGGATGAGTGTGTTCAATTCAAGGCGATAAATCGATGAGCATTCTTGCAATCTTGAATTAGGAAAAGCCTGCTAAGGAATGTTCATACAATCCTCAAAGTAGAAGAGGCCAAAATATTATCAATGAAACAAGATCAGCAATAAAACCAGCATGGTATTCGCTGAGCCAGAGTGGCGTATAACTGGCCTTTGGACCAGTAGTCGATCGACTGATCCCAGCGCATGGACCTGGAAATGTTCTCTTAAATCAGGATACATGGTATTCAAATAACTTCTGTTTACATTTATAGTCTAGAACTGCCAGCCAAGGTTGTGTAAAGCAGACATCCAAGCGGGTCATTAGGTCAAATGAGATGTGCAAATACTGAGGTCACCATCATTTGCAGTAGTGGCTCTGGGATGTAAACAGCATTCGCACTTACCTCCGCAGGTCAGGAGGTTCTGCAGGAGCACCAAGTGAACCGGGCACGAACATCGGGGTGTCCCGTCTCCTTTGGCAATGCAGATGTGCGAACAGCCGCCGTTGTCGTGTGAACACGGGTGAGCCGCTGTGGAACAGAACCATAAAAGAGCGTTACCAAACAACCCTTTAAGAAGTGCAGTATACATGTGCAAAAGAGACCAGAAAAATAACTGCGCCATTGATTAGGATTACGTCATCGTGGCTACTGCTTAAATTAAGATGAATGTTCACTACGTCAATCAAATTTGGGGTTAGCAGACAGAAAAACGTTCAAATTTTTTAAGGTTATGCGAGGGTAGAGAAGTGCTCTACATGCCGTATGCAGGACGCTTCAGCGGCCAGGGGTGTGAGGAAGGAATGCGAAATAAGGGGGGGGGGGCTTTACTGGCGTGGGTATATTCAGGTGCGTCACCGACTCCTGGGGCTAGCCATGCGGTGAAATGGAAGGGCCGATCCCGTACAGGAATAACCGTTGAATCACGCCACGTCCGACCCCACAGAAAGGCACTGAGTGTCCGTAACTTCTGTAGGTCTTGAGCTCCGACTCAGAATAAACAAAATAGCAACTCAAACAAGCATTGGCATAGCCAATAGGTCTCGCCTTTGGGACCTTATAAGTGTTTAGCCATGCAACAGTTGCATAACTAAACACTTATAAGGTCCCAAAAGCGAGACCTATTGGCAATGCCAATGCTTGTTGTAACTGCTGCAATCTATTGAAGCCTCACGGAGAACATTAAAGAGGCCGTGCGGCCGCGAAAGTGATCGCGATCAAACATCAAAGCGGCCATGCGGCTGCAAAAGTGAAAGTAATAGCGGTAAAGCGCGACGCGCGCGCCCGCGCACATGCACTGTATGTCTAGGCTGGTCTGGCAGCACTTTTTGGAGCCCTCACAAAATGTCTCGCCAGACCAGCGCATGCGCTGGGTCAGGCGAGACCTAAAAAGGAGTTACATCTTACACAATCGATCAGAAAGGTGAAGAGATACGAAATGCAGATGAGCGGCGTGAGAGAACACGGTCTGCCTAGCGGCGGGTGGGCCAGGGGTACAGAGATGAATGACAGGACATTTGGTGAAGCAGTAATTTTGAAAGCCTCATACAGACACACTGACCTCACCAGTTCCTTTCGACCCCTGCTCAGAATTCACAAACCTCAAATTAAATTAGCCTCGCGCTGGACTGATTGTGCTAACTAAATCCTGTTTATCTTACAACACAATGACGGCAAGCAAAAAAAGTCCACTTTTCAAAGGCACAAAATAAGCTCATCTTTCAGCCCGGAAGGGTAGTTTCTGCTTGCATGTGTTCCAAAGAATAAAGCTAGAACATTTTTGGAACCAAAATAAATAAATTACTCCCTTACAGTTCATAACTTTCATCTCTAAAATATTTCCAATTTATCTCCGACATAAGTGTTTATTTTCCTCTAATTTCCTTTCATTCCTTTTAAACAAGATAAAACAAATATACGGGCCTTTTAAGTGTTTATTTTCCTAAACCGACCGCAACTTATTGACAACTGACAAAATATGCAGATTTTGGTCAGTTGACAAGCAGCTGAGCTTGGAAGACTGTACTGGGTGCAGCATGCTATGCAAGTGGATAGGCACACTGGCTAATACTACGCAGGAAGGCGAGGATGAGTGCCACACTGAATGCTAACTGTTCAGATCAAATCATATTAAACAGAAAAAGGAATCTCTGGATAGCTTCAGATGGGACTGACTTGCTCCAAAATTGAACTTTGCTGACCAAATTAAATCCAACAATGAAACAGAACAGAGTTGAGGCATCAGTAGTTGTGAAGCGGTAAGAAATAAGTCACTCGAAAAAAAAAAAAACTAATTTCCAACGCTCTAAAGAAATGGCTTTGCATGGACCATAAAAATTCGATAGAACATTGCAGTACTCCTCTTAACTTTTAGTTTTAAGGTAGTTGCACATTTCACTAGTATAAGGAACAGGAGAATACTCTAGAGGTCATTAGTTTGATTTAGCGGTCACTCACAGGACATATATGCACATGTAATCCTAATTTGCAAATATGGTGCATAATGAGGTGGAGCGGTGTGAACCTTCTTAAGGACAAGCCTCCATCAGACTTTCATAACAAGTGCGCAAACAACGCCCCAGTGCTCTCTAAACCTTAGATTCCACCACCTGCATGGTCATGACTACAGAGGCTGATCAACTGCCTCAAGGTGTAAACTGAGATCATGGTGGGGACATGAATTAAAGAGCCATGGAGTTTTTCATTCTAACACTTCATAGGGCAATGTATGCTTAAATCAGCTGGTACATGTAACTGGTAGGGTTCTGCAAATTACTCTTAATCGCCATAGTTCTCCAATCATCCAGCACCAAACACCTGCCGTGGTAAGGTAATCTTGGCACCCAGGGTTACAGGTTTCAAGGCAGAGGACAGGCTGATGGCAAACAAGAAACAGCACAGACAAGAGCAACTGGAGGATCACTCGTCAGACAGGCTGAAGACTAGCTGCCATCTTTTCAGAGAAAACAGCCACCCCAGAAGAGATGCCGTCACTCTTCAAGATGAGCTGACATCTTTCAGTCTTAAACAATGACCACAAGATAAAGCACCTGGTTTTAGCGACTTGGATTATTTACATTCAGGCGACTTCCACACCTCATCTTGATGTAGAAATCTCTTCATAGCTCCGTCAGGATGGTTTGGAGCTATTAAGACTTTACTAAGAAGCCCATCTGTAAAAAAGCTCCTGAAAACAATCTTACATTTTATCTCCAGGATGGTCAGCGCTCTTCCACCCTTGAGCTTTCTTCGTTCACTTCAGATACTATTATTACTGTATACACAATCAAGTTTTTTCTAGGACCACAAACAAAAGTGACCTTCGTCACACCCGCAGACTGAACAGGACCTTGAGCTCAATTTTTGAAGCCAGACAAGATTCAGCACTACCCTTCTCGTGCAACTGTTTTGCTTGAAACCTGCCATCGGTGGGTCTGCCAGACCAGGCTTATGAGAATGAACGGTTTATTACAGTAGATTCTGCACTGCGAAGTTAACACAATCCCCGAACGCTGCATCTTGAATAATTGACATTGATAACACCCTCCATTCCATAAAAAAAGACATCAATATAATTCAATTAGTGTCAACTTACAAAACTCTTCCATGTCGATTTCCTCGACTGCATGGATGCTTGTGAGGTGAGCAATGCGCCCCTGGATTCTGGTCCTTCTGTAGCCACTGGTCTTCTCAACTCTCTCGATCATCTGCTGCTGGCGGTCGATCCAGTAGAGATGGTCTCCGAGGACAGTCAGGCCCATGGGCTGAAGGATGTTGGAGTCTTCCAATGTGACACGATTTGCTCCTGTTGTAAACAGAAGATGTTAGTTCTACACACGGTGTATGTACTTGCATCACTAAGGAGCTGGGATGAGGGGGAGCCTACTACTTAGATCTTTGTAAAAAAAAAATGCAAGGAAATCTGATTAAAAAAATCTAGCACTCTTATAAGTAAAACACGTTACAAATCTGCTCAGCATGCCGAATCAGAAGGTTGAATTCTAACTTCTCAATAACTACCAAAGCGTTTCACACAAAGTGCCAACCAAAGAGCTCTCCTATAGGTTTGGAAATGGGAAGCAGTTAGGTGGCTTCTCTCCCGCTCCACACATCCCTCTAATGTCAGTGTAAAGGCCTTGTCCGGGATGGGGAGAGCCTGGCTCATTCTTGTCGAGCAGAGAAGTCCATGGTTCTCTCTAAAGACGGTCCGTTTTTGCAAAGAGAAGATGTTGGACATGTGACTAATGAATGATGTTTAACAGGGGCATAACCTACCATAGCGTGGTGGGACAAACGTCTCCAGATATCACTGTCATCTGGCACCCTCCTCAAATCTCAGTATAAGAGTTGGCACCCACAGTTACCTACTCATAAGGCTTAGGTCACTCAGTGCTTAATTTGAGCTGGTGGTTTCCGGTGCTCAGCACTGGAACTTCATTGTCAACACCTGCGCTTGTGACAGTCTGCCACAAGGTGGCGCTGTCTGGCTAATTTAGAGATGACCACAACAACGGCTAATTATTAATTCAATATATATTAAAATGACTATTACCTGCCGCTCACGCCATTCTTACATCTTTGGGGGCCTGGAACAGTCCGAATTGTCACACTTCTACGAGCGTGATGGTTAGTTGTTGTGTGGTTAATATTATTAGCAGCATGGCAGGGACAATGTGTGGTGCAAGCTGAAGGGGTCTCCTGCTAGGAGCCTTGGCACTTATTTGTTTACAAATTAAGCACTAGGTACACTTATCTTTCTTTAATATGGTATATTTACTTAGTACATTAAATTAACAGGCCTTGCTTTCCCATGTAATTATCTGCTGAGGCAACCATTACATTAAAGTGAGCTTGCTACGGTCTATTAAGCTTTTCCTCCTCCGTGCACAACCTTACAGATGAACTTGTAGTAAAACTCTTTGTCTAATTACAATATGCTTATATCGAAGCCATAGCATAGCATAGCTTCTAAAAATATTGATTTTCATTAATTGGCTTACAACGAAGTGTATATAGCTTGGTGATACTAACAGCAACGAAAGTGACTATATAAGAAGACTCTGAAAGCCTGCTCGAGGTAGAAACAAAGGTACTTGCTCAACAAGTCAATGTATTTTTTGAACATGCACTTTTGGCGTGGCTCATCAAGCCAAATTTCAGAGACGCCTTGGTTTTGGAGCTAGATTCAGATGCAGGTGAACCTCTAAATAGTGAAGCAGCCATAAACACAAGATTTGGTGAGTACTATACTCCCTTCTATGCAGCAGCTCCTAGGTTACCCTCTTGGGCCATTGAAGATTTTCTGGCCATTGACCAACTGCATGTACTTTTAGGAGAAGATGTAGATGTGTTGGGGGGTGGTATTACTGGCAGGAGTTAAAAGCAGCAATTACAAGTATGGCGTGGGTGAATGTTTCTGGAGCTGATGGCCTACCTGTGGAGTTTTTTGCAGCCTACAGGGAGAGTTTGGCTTCTAAACTTGTACAACTTGTCTCTGCTGCTCAGGAATCAGGTCGCCTTCGGATATCTGCAAGCAAGGCCCTGGCCATCCCACTCCTGAAACCTTGGCGCCCTTACACAGACGTTAGAGCCTACAGGCCATTATCCATGCTCAATGTGGACTATAAAATTCTAAAGTTGAATACTAGTGACTTGCCTGCAACCTAATATGCCCTCTTTGATCTAAATAGATCAGGCAGGTATCATTCTTGGTCGTAATACAGCACTAAATATCAGGAGCCTCATCTCTCTTTTGAATGAAGAGTTTTTGGATAAACAGTTAGCAGCTGTCATGGCAATATATATTTACAAGGCCTTTGATAGTCTAAGTTGGGACTTCTTGGATCAGGTAATGACTGGAATGGGCCTGGGTTTATTTTTTGGATTGGGGTTCCCTTACATGGGTTCCACTGCACAGGTCCGCTCTGAGAGAACTATATCCGAACCTTATGATGTGGGTCGAGAAACTAGACAAGGGTCCCTAATTTCTCCTCCATTATTTGCCATGGCAATGGAGCCTTTGGGTTGCTGTGCTTGCACTGGAGAGTTTTATCGTAGGTTAGAGGGCTATCCCATTATACAGCATTATATGCTGATGACATGCTACTCTTCCTCAGGAATGTTGAAGTGGCCTTGCCAGGCGCAATAAGTATATCAAAGCACTTTGGGGCCGTTTTTGGCCTACACACTCATTGGCAAAACCCTTTTTGTTTCCGCTCAGTAGTGAAGCTATCCCTCCACAGAACCTGCGTGGGCTTACCTGGACCCTATTTGCATTAAATATTTAGGAGTTAAAATACACCATAATCAACATGAGCTACTGGATGGTAATTTGGGAGCAGCCATCGGTGCCCCACGAAATAGTATACAGTTCTGAGCTACATATCTGTGGCTGGCAGAATAGCGGTGGCTAAAATGGTGATGTTGCCAAGATTGCTTTATTTCTTTTCAACACTCCCGCTGTTGGTACCTGGCCGGTTGCTCCAGGTTATGGAAACTCTATAGTTGGAATTAATCTGGGGGACTGGTAGGTGCAGAGTAGCCCTGACTAAATTGCAGCGTCCTATAACAGAGGCTGGCCTAGCTGTACCGGATCTTATGTCCTATTAAATAGCGCCTCAGTTGCAGTAGTTTAATCAGTGGGTCTACAGTATAATGAACCCTGGTGAGGTATAGTTGGATAGCCGCCTACTTTGAGCCAAGATTGCAAGTCCTTTTGGTTCCTCTGCGATGACTACCAGCGGCTTCTCAGGAACTCCTGGTAACACAACAGTGCTGGCGTTGTTGCTTAAAACAGATCCGAGTCCCAGTGCCCTATTCGCCTGATTTGCCACTTAGTTGGATGAAGTCGGTGGCTAGCGTGGGTGCACTGGGAGCAATTGAGAGGTGGGCTGATTAGGGAGTTGCCTGTGTAAGTGTTTATACCGGGATGAAGCACTAATCTGATTTGAAGACTTTGCAAAAGTGTTTGATATTCCTGGTGGCCAATTATTGTTGCGCAGGGCTGTGGTTGCCACGATTGTAGGTCATTGTGAGAATGGAGGGGCTGAGCCAGTAACCATCAAGCGTGTCGACTACTCTGTACTACGATGGGCTGTGTAAAAGCGGTCTTGTGCCTTTATCGTGCTTTATGTGCTGGTGTCCTCGCTCTCCTCATTGAACAGAAAGTGAAGCATGAGGCGATTGTAGAACTCCAGATTATAGATCTGGACTGGAAGACGATCCAAGTACGTATACCTGATGTCTCACGAAATGCCAGGCTTAAATAAATTCATTGTTACATTTGAGATAAAGCATACCTTACAATCAGCAAGATCAACCAGTTCCATGCGACTGCTGCTGCGAAATGTCTGCGATGTGGGGAGTTGGGGGCAGAATTATTCCATATGATTTGGCCCTGCCGGAGTTTAGCTGGGTTCTGGGATGCGGTTGTGGGTTGTGTAAATGGCATAACTTTAAGGGCGATCACTTGTACTCCCTTGCTCTGCCTCTTTGGGCGATATCCTCGCTCTAAAAAGAGGAAAGTCACTACTAGATTTACTGATTGACTAAACTAAAATTGACAATGCACTGGAAGTTTGTGCATGGCCCTCGAATAATTAGATGGAGAAAAGAACTGGTTAAACGGGCAGGACTGGAGAGTGCGGAGTTGTTTCGGGAATTGAAGGAAGGGCGGGAAAAGACTGACAATGTACAAGCATGGGAACACCTTGTGGACTGTTTGTTGAACCCAGGCGCTGATATAATCAGACCAAACAACTCCCTGATATCCCAGGAGCACTTAGAGGGTGGTAATAACTGATCTTGCATGAATTGTCAGGGGTGAGACATTGAACCACTGCAGTGAACTTTAATATACTTCCCATTAGGGCATTCTATATTTGGCAGCTTTACAGGGAATAACTACAGGCAGGGGTTTTAGTTGTTATTGACTGCTAGTTGGAAGCTGGAATTGCTTTAAGGGATGTTGCAATATGTGTGATTGTTTTTATTATATGTACTAGCTTTTAAAACTATGATTTGTATTTATGTACTTTTCAAGCTACATTTTTAAATTATGTATTACCTATCATATGTGTTATTTGAAAGTTACATTTTAAAATAATATTTATTATTTTTTATCATATGTTTTTCCTTGATAGCTTTTAAAACAATTTTTTTTGTGTGCACTTGCAGCTTCTGTTTTATGTTCAAAATTGAAAATAATAAAATTACTTCAAAAATGAATTACAAGGATGGGGCTATAAACTAACTTAGTAACTAGGGATAGCCTAGGCCAGTCCTGTTTAAGATTAGATTACAATTCATTGTTAAGTTCTCACATCCTCTTAATCACAAAAACAGACCTATGTATTAAGCAATGCATTTTGCATACGTTTTTACAACTGCAACACTTTTAAAGCAAAATAGCTCACTTGTATTAAAAAGACTCCAAAACAAAAAGTAAGTTGCCTTTTCAGCTTGGAATCTAATTATCAAAAGCATACGATGGCCCACATTTGGGACAAAAGACACAACAAATGTTTTGGTTTACATGTGTACAGCACTTACCAACAGCTGTTGGGTTTAAGGGTGTAATCCACATTACCTAGCATCAGCCACGGGCACAACAAGGACAACCAACCTAGGCTACTGAGGGCCGTGCCCAAAGACTGCTAATTGAATAATGTACAATTGAAGAATGGAACTTGTTGTCAAGGGGGCGGACTAGGAAGCTGACTCAGTGTGGTGCCCAGCATAACAAGTGGGACAGGCACAGTGTCCATCACCTAACTCAGTCACAAATACATGTGCAGCACAGAGGGGCAGGGAGTTGAACTGATTGCCAAGTCAACAGTGAACAGATTAGAATCATCTCAACCAATGGATTACTTTATTAGGAGCAGGTAAGTAAACACCAACCTTTCTTTACTGGCGATTCTTATGAAAAACAGGCAGAAAATGTGTGAAAACCTGCGCCGTCCAATGGCGCTATTCTTCCACCACAACGGACAAGCAAGCATTCTGAAAGAGACTTTACTACATTCCTCTATTAAAGTCCTGACGCTTACAGTGTTCACGTTTTGTTGTCTTGAACTTTGGTAACGCGTTCACCATTATCACTTTCCATCTTTGACTCCGAAGCGCCAGTACAATAAAGTTGCATATCTGGAGGGCGACGTTGTGAACACATTCCGAGAGAGTTCGCCAACGTCCACAAATGTATTTGCTAACAGCAAGATCCTTCCATAATACACACATTTTTTACTTCATTGCCCAAGAAAGCTAATTAAAATTAGATCCTCGATTTGAAAAATGTCACCGTCTCTGAGAACATATTACGTTTTGGCAGCCAACCAACCTCCGTGTTTTCATCTCCTGCCAAGTAATATGTGCAGCGATCCTACTTTTTACTGGTAAAAATCTTGATCTTTGGTTTTCTGAGTGTTACAAAAAAAGGTTTGGCTTCGTGCACAAGATATGTTTCTGTTGCTGAGATTCTACACTGCCAACGCGGTTTATAGAGAAGGTCTGTATCGGGACACATTCGCTTCTAAACTATCAGATGAATCTTGCCATCACACATTCGCTTCTAAACTATCAGACGAATCTTGCCATCAAAACATGTTTTCCTCGACCATTTCAATAGATCTACTCAATACAAATTGAAAATAACATTGCCAGTGACACACCAGGCTTTGTTGAAGGGTTCTTCAGCTTTTTGTTTGCATGCTTCTCCACACTTACCCTCTGATGCTTAAATGCTTTTCAGTAACAAAATTACAGTTATTTAGTTTTGAAGGGACATAATGTGTCACGACCTTGTCTCCTTTCTGGTTCAGCATGTGTAGGCATATTCCAAACGCTCCTGTGAATGTCGAAGAATCTGGGTGTACTCTACCCGCAAATCCAATCATGGCTCCAACGAAAGTGCGTTTTTTTTTTTTAGAAAACAAGCCCTTTTAAGCTTCCAGTTAGCATTTAGAATTCCAAACTACCACATAGTCCCGCTCAATCACTCCTGCAATTTCTGAAAGCAAAAAGTCATCTGAACAAAAATCCTATTCACTAGCGTTAGCAGAAGATTCCCCCCTGTGCTTGACCTCACCCTAGGAGGTGCCTGTCCGGCCATACCCCAGTACACAATGTACTCTTCATTCATACACAAAATCGACTCATTCCCTATTTAGTGCACTGTTGCTTCAACGCAAGCTTGCACAACGCAACCAAGATACAAACATTAATACTGCGGAGTATCAACAATTCTGCAGGGCACATCTGAGGCTAGAGATCTAGTCAACCTACTTGATAGATAAGATCACTGTCAAAACCACCATAGCCGAGCGCAAAACGTAAGGTGGACCTTTTGTAACTACCCTTTGAATACCGTGATTACTTAATGGTAATCCTCAAACTGAGTCCTACTGTTCCGTATTACCGTCCTGATCTATGAGGTGACCTACTGCGATAGACAAGTACCTTGTAGTCCTCTTTAGGTCTCGCCTGAGCCAGCGCGCATGCGCTGCTCTGCGAGGCATTTAGTAGGGGATTTTGAGCTCTAAACACACGCTCGTGGGTGTGCGTTTTTTTTATTAACCTGCAATTGGCATGTGCGTGCCTCTTTCTTAAAAAGACAGCACGCAATTGGTTCGAAGGCGAGTGCATGTCCTGCCTTCTTTGTTCCCTGGCCTAGGGAGCGCGGGAGTGAGCAGCGGCCCCGCACTGTGCCTGCTGCATTCCTTAAATTCTTTGTAGTGCGCGCGCACCATTCGCGGACTTTTTTTCCCATGGCTCTCCTGAGTGCTGCATCTTGATGACGACAGCTGAAAAGTGAATATAGTTAAGCATAGAACATCCAGCTATGTTCCACTGACATGATATTGTTTATGCTGGATGAACGCCGATCGCGTTATCGAACATCTTTCATTTCTCAGCCGGACGATAATTTATTGAGCGAAAAAAAAATCTTGATTGCCTTCCACTTTTGGGTTGTCTTTATGCGCGTTTCACAGTTTCGGCGCGTACAAAACAATGTATATACAACATAATTTCAAGTGTAAAATCTGATAAAGCCTTTGTTTACAGTATACTCCCTAAGGTCGGGCGTCATAAAAACTACATTTCCTAGAATACATGTTTCTGAGAACACTCGCAACTTGGTGTTATTCTTAAAGACCCCGTGTTCTCAAAATCTATTGCCTTATATTATCAAACAAGATGTCTTACAAATCTTGTTAGACGATTAACCCCAACTAGGGTACGAAGGCAGATGCTCCTCGTGACAGAAGTGTTTTGTGTATGTGCCAAAGTGACGGAAGAAAGACGCAATCTCTATTTTTTTTCTTCTGCGCCTAAGTGTTGCATTGTGTTACTGAACTAAAGGCCAGCGGCTGTCATTGATTATCGTGGGAGTTTTGTTTCATTATCAACTCACACGTACTAGGAACATACACAGACACACATGCAGATTGATCCATTCTCGCAGACCTCGGGTGAGTTTGCGGATATTCGCTACCCGGTGACATGATTTCTCTCACTTATGTAGCAGAGAAGCCTGTCAGCCGTCAGGCTGCTGAGTCTAGCAGCGGCTATCAGAAAGTGATTTGCCGTGACATTTTAAAGACAGGAAAATTGAGACAAACTTTGTGCTCGCCAGTCTGGTTATTGGAGTGGAGATGTCAGAGGTCATTAGAGCTAATCTGTCGGGTTCTTCGGCCCCTCCCCTTTGCCTGGGCTATCCATGTATATGTCTGCCGCTGGCTGCACCCCTCTCTCCCGTCTCTTGCACTTATTGATAGCGAAGTGAAAGTGAGTAAAATGCATACGTGTGCTGCAGTGGGTAGAGCGTCTCCCCTGTGACGTCACAGACATTAACGCAATCTCCCTGAATTGCGCAGCTCAATGTACAGCAGACTGCGTCTCCAGCCCTTTGCCTCCATTAAGAAAACAGTGGTCCTGGGTGGTATGATGTTTTTATTTTTTTTATCATAGACAAGGCATGCGACAATGATCGCATCTTCTATGAGTGACTCTCTCTGAATTGTTCTTCCCAAGCGTCAGTCAGTCCAAACTCCATCACTTTAAAAAATACAAACAAAGCAAAGGTCGTTGCTTGTGAAATAGTGTGAAATGCAGCGAACTGAACAATTTTAGAAACACGTAACTGTTGTTTGCATATCGTGCACGCATGCCCCCTTTGTGCAAATGGCACAGCACATTAAAATCACTATAATAAACACTTTATTCCATGTAGCTGTTGCAAAAGTAATTCGAGGCACTGTCAGCAAAGTCGATCATCCTTGCCGTGCTCTTTAGCTGCAGATCTTGTGGCATGCCCTAAATTGACCAATGGCAGTGTGTATTTATAAACACCTCATTTTTATCTCACCCTGCCTGAGCCATTCAATGGAAGGAGCTAAGATTTCAAAAGTCTCCTTGTCACTACGAAGTGCACTAGATGTAATTGGGTTGATTGGTGGTGTTCTGTATAAAACATTATTTTTTTCTTATTGGTACTATTGACGTGGTTTGTCTGAGAGAACAGCTTGCACCCCAGGAGAGCGCTAAGAAATCCGCATGTGCCCGCCGGCTTGGTTGCCTTATCCTCTTGCATTCTTTCCTCGCTTAATATAGATTTAAAATGCACTTTGCATCACTGTTGCTGTGAAAATGAAGTGAGCACGGATGCAAAAGGGAGGGCTTTCCTTCTCAGGGAGTCCCATTCTTTCCGTGATTATAAAAGGTTTAGGATTAATGCTTAAAATGCTGCTTAAACTGGATTACAGACATGGATTCGGCAAGTTTGTAGGCGAGCATGCATTTTAATGAATTATACAAAAACAGCTCTGCCTTATGACGTATGAAAGCTCCCCCTATGGATACACCTTGGGTCATATTACCGTAAAATAACATGAGTGTTTTAAAGTGCACATTCAAACAGAAATGTATCTTGATACTGAATAGCAGAAATATATTGGGACTCAATTCAATGTATACATTAAATCGACCTCGCAAGAATGAAAGGCTGAGTGGGCCAGCCGAAATGTAAAGCTGCCACCATAAGATGAAACTCTGGTCCAACCAATCGTAGGGGCATTCGTGCAGTGAGCCACCAGGCATAAATTATGTTAGCACTACGTAATTTGCGTTGGTTCTGAACAATTTTGCATTGACTTTTTGTGGCTCATGAATATCTAAACACCAAATATTCGCAACAACTGTCAGTGTACACAACATATTTTCCAGTTGACAAAACGAGCACATATCAGTTTAAGACTATTGCAAAATGTACTGTCACTAGTGCAAAAATGCTCAGGAAAAGTGCCTCACACCGGGGAAATGTATGTGATCAAGAGACCACGTTGAGGTGCCCTACTACCTCTGACAGCAACTGAAACGCTAATGCACTGCAACCCTCTCATCTTCGTATGATCTTGGTGTACATGTTAGAAGCAACAATTGATACTTAAGTTGTATCTGCAGTGATATTGATATCACACCTATATTTGCAGTGATGGTGATCTCACACCTGTAACTGCAGTCATAGTAATGTCGCACCTATCTGAAGTAATGGTGATTTCACACCTATATCTGTATTAATAGTGACCTCACACCTATATGTGCAGTAATAGTGATCTCATACCTATATCTGCAGTGATAATGATCTCACAGTAATATCTGCAGTAATGGTGACCACACACCAATATCTACAGTAACAGAAATCTAAGATCCAGAGTCCTTGTTACAGAATGGGTGAGTATATGTAATATCCACTCAAAGTACGTATTACACAATGCATAGGTATATGTAATATCCACTCAGAGACCTTATTCCAAAATGGGTGGGTATTAACATTTTAAAGGCATTATATTTATGTTGTAAAAAAAATATCACATTAATAAAAGCCAGTACCATTTATACAACCGATAACTTACACTAGTACAAATGTAATGCAATAGATTTCGCAGTTACAAAAAAGTTAGCTATTGTCATTTTGAATTACAGCATTTGCTTAATGTTTCATGAAGGGAAAAAAACCAAAAAACAATGTCTTTTACAATGCCAATAGCTCAAAATAATGTCATTGCGAGAGCTATTGCATTGTAAATGCTTGTTTAGATATACAATTTAAGCAAGGGTCATGAAGTGATTTATGGACCAGACACAGAGACTTAAATCTTACTCTTTGGATCAATTTACCCAGGACTGGGGATACAGACTTACATTTCTGGACATCAAAAATAAGTATAACTGTTGAATTTTGAACCAGCTGAAGCTTACTACTTGATTTAGCTGGGAGACCCAAGTACAGAGCATTGTAATAATATAGCCTCCCTGAGATAAAAGCATCTATAATCTATACACTTTGTGGATGCATGAACAACCTGATTATTTGTCTTAAGATCAGTTATTGATAAAACAGGTCTTCACCAGTGAGTTTACGTGACCATCCATAGTAAGAATCACATTTAACTCTATGCCCAGGTTCTTCACACGCTGGACTGGGACTTTGGCCAAACAATACTGACTAGAACATAGATTTCCACGCTGATGTCAGCTGAAATGGAGTCAAAACGACTGTTTTTCAACTATTTCAACTTTAAATGCTTATAAGACATCCACTGCTTTGGGCTGGATAAACAATTGCACATATTTTCAGACCTCATACTGGGTTCCCCACCAACCACAAATTAAATCTGGGTGCTGTCGGCATACATCAGGACAGCGAGACCAAATGACAGAATGAAGTATGAGGAAGAACAGAAACTGTGGGCACTCCTGAACTCAACGCTTTTGTTTCGGATATATGACAAAGATAATTAGGGTAGTCACACTAGCCAAGAATTTTTGTATCCAGGTAAGGACTGTGTCTCTGATACCAAAGCCTCCCAGGCGTTCTAACTGTACCTGTGGTAAACGGTATCAAAGGCAGCTGAAAGATCTACCAGGATCAAAGCTGCAGGGACAGTCGGATGTGTAAACCATGTAACACTGCAATTACAATGCTTTAATTGTTACAGCTGGTATAAAAGGCAGCCTGTAATAGATGGAGTAGATCTTGAGATTCCACAAATGCGGATAACTAGTTGAAGACCACCCATTCAAGAAGTTTAGCCACAAACAGTAATTCTGACAATGGTATGCAGTAATCAGTGCTTTCAGAATGCACTTTTTTTTACTATTGGTCTAATGCAAGCCTTTTATAATTATTCTGGGACACAACCAATATCTCATGACAAGTTAATTGTCAAGGCATGATGATGCAAATTCGGCAGATGTTCATGTACCTTGGCAGGAATTATATCCGCTCCAGAGACCTAGGGCTTACTACTCTTTACCTGGGACGCGTAGTCCTCAACACTCAGTTATTGCCATTTTTACTTCTGGAATAGCTAATCCAATGAAATCTCCTTTTGAGGTTGGACATTAAGTCAAATTAATTTTTATTGCTAGTATTTTTGTGTTCAAAGAAATCCGCAAATTGATTGCATTCAACGTCTGAGCAAATATAGGACACCTGATGAGGCGTTTTCTTCAACTCTTTTCTGCAAAAACTGCTTTAGAGACATTTGGTGAATTCAGGTTTTTATGCAAAATATTTAGCCTTTGAATTCTTGCTGACTTTCTGTAGGTCTCATTTAAAACAGCCACTCATTTTTGGCGTTTGGCACATAAGAACTAAAGACACAGAACATCAAACAATGGTGAACCAGGAGAAGAACACAGGAGTGAATAAACTGGCGTACCCATGTGGAACAGGCCATGGCAATAATGAAAACGAGCAAGGACTATCCAAAAAGACCCAGGCCAAAAATAACTAGTAGAAAAAGGTCCAGCTTGAGGACACAAAGTTGAGAAGATCCGAATGGGGTCTACTAAATACACCAAAGGTAAGAGAAGCCAATGACACAGTTGCCAGCCTGCCCGAAGGCACCATCCTGCTTAAGACTCCAAAAAACAGAGGACAGGACCAATATTAAACAGCAGAAGGAAATGTCTGCAAAGTCAAGAAAAGAGAAGCCCTAACAAGAACTGTCATCCCTTAACAGAAAAGCTCAAGATAGGACAACCAGCATTAGGCGCCCACTCCTAAGATAATCAAGGCGAAGCACAAGAAGTCCAGCAGCAGTGACCAAAAAAGTAAATGACAACTAGAGAGGGATACACAAAGAGGTCACCGCAGACAGGACCCGAAGCATACAAAGAGGGCACCATAGACAGAACCAGCAGCATTGGAGTATCAGCATTGTGACAGAAGTCACCAAGGGGTAGAACAAAATGGAAACATTGAGAGGCCCTCAGATAAACAGAAAACATCTTGATAACAAAACCCCCAAATCCAGCACTTCAAAAGATGAAGGCTAGAGGCAGAAGAAAGAGATGGACCCCACCAAGGGGAGGTGTACACCAAAGCCTCAGGAGTCAACAAATGCATATACAGAATACTGGCCAACATCAGTCCTGTATCCCACCTTTCCAGTGTGTTAACTAAAACATGCTAGACTACAGGCAGGTGAGATACTTGCAGTTAAGGGAGCATGAATGTGGCAGAGAAGAGTCCAAAAGGATGACCAGAAATAAATAAAAAAATCCAAATGAAATGGAATATCAGTCAACACCCAAGGAGTCAGCCCTAAGTGAGAGCTGTCACCAGAATGAGCATGGCTACCAGAAGGAAGCAGATGTGAAAATGCTCACCAACAGTTAATAAGCCCCCAAAGCAGCCTAGGATCAAGTGGCATCCCTGGGGGAATCAGATGGAAGAGAGGCCGAATCTTGTGTATTGCCCTCTGGAGGGAAAAGGTGCTAAACACAACAGTTAGAGATACAGCATGCCGTCTCGAAAGGTTGGTCCCCCCTCATAGATCAGGACTGTGGCGAGATATAGGGAAAAAGTGGTAATCATTTCTATTTGGCATCACTCGTTCTAGTTCTTTCAATGACACAGATTCTTTGTGTCTATTTTTAATACCTCTATTTTCTTTATGAAACCTTTGTTTCAAATCGAAGTGCAGGATATATGCCAATTCCTATTTTAGCAATGCACGACTATCCCTCAGAAACATACATGTGCAGCTGGTTCTGGAAAGAGTAGGACGGGGAATAAGGCTATTTTCGCAATCTCTTGTGCACAGCATCCATACACTTCAGAGTGCTTTTCAATGCTACGGGCTATTTGAGATTCAACACCTCCACGTACACACATCTGTCATGGAACAGAAGTGTGAATCACTGCACTTTCTAGATACAATGAATGTGAATGATACGAGGCATGGCAGTCTGCAGAGACAAGCAATACATACATTTAGAATGGCTGTGTGCTTCAGGGTCCTCTAAGCAACCTTCCCTTATGTCTCAGTTTCTTTGATGCAAATGCTGTACCCTTCAAATATTATAAAATGGAGTAAACTTCAAGAATGGGCTGGACCTCTGTTCCAGAACTAAAATTGATTCTTAATGGTGATAATGCTTGGTTTTAGATTCAGAGGTCAGCTGAAACTGAATTTCGACTGTAGATTTTTATAACCACAAATTTCTCCAGGCAATACTTGAAGGATTATGTGAGGGCCAACTAGACGGGACCGGGTGAATGAATGCATTTAGTTTCTGGATTGATAAAACCGAAATAGCATGTTATCCCCTACTTCAACCTATAGAACTTGGAATTGACCACCTAAACGACCGGAGGAAAAAAAAAAATACAGTAACATTATTTCTTCAGGGTTGTTTTTGGCATGCACAAAGAGGTGATAAATATCTAAATCGGACCTTATCTAGTCTTCTTAAAAGAGGGCTCTCTCACTAGCCAACTCTCGGGTATTTGAGTCCCTTCTGCTCCCTTTCCTGGCATTCTATGACAACACAATTCTTGGACAGGGCCACCTATTCATCTGTCCAATCAAATCCAATGTTCTATGTGAGGAATAAGGATTTAATTCTTAATTTCTTCCTCTCACCCATTAACACCTTACAGCGTGTTTTACTATTTTCAAAGTCCCGATTTGTGCTTCACTCGGCTTTAAATGTTAACAATATGCTACAGGGCAAATGAACAGATGTCCTGGCGAAGAACTACATTGTGGAAGACATTGAAGACCATGCATTTACACACTGAAAGTGCATTTAATTCTTCAGGCAGGGCTGAACAGATGGACTACATAATGCTCACATTTGGAGCCAATTTTGACCAGTTATGAGATCAAACTCAAGGAACAAAATGTATTGCCATCATTGCAAGCCTAAGGCCTGAATCATACACT
This sequence comes from Triturus cristatus, assembly GCF_964204655.1. Lineage (NCBI taxonomy): Eukaryota > Metazoa > Chordata > Amphibia > Caudata > Salamandridae > Triturus > Triturus cristatus. The sequence continues at coordinate 710,809,985 of NC_140583.1, forward strand.
AGAACAGCAACAGCACTTGATTTAGAGCTCTGTGCAGACTTACGCTTTGGCCCGGGAAATTATATATATCGACAATAAAAACTAGTTGATGCTGCGAGTTACTTTGTTTTCTCCATCAGTAGTACTCCAAAGGGGTCTAGCTCCATGAAGGTTACCTTTCATGAGCAACACCTTAGAAAGAGATTAAAAAGCGACAACCAGCTTTAATATACATCCGTACAGCCTACACCCGTGCTGAACCGGTTCTGAATACCAGGAAAACCTTCACAGCTACTACCATTCCTGTTCTGTGTATCTGAGGGATGATGCTTGTAATCTATGTACTAAACGGGGTTTTTATATGCGAGGGAACGTTGCACTGCTGCTGCCTGAGCTATCCTAGCCCTGGAGAGGAGCTTGCAGAGTAGGTGTACATGCTGTACCTGTTTTTTATAAGTTAGTAAAAGTTTGAGAAAACCCTTTTCACTGGACAGGAGCTGAAGCCTACAATCTCATTAAACATAAATTTGTTCTTCCTCTAGCATCGGCCTGCAGGACCTATCCATTCAGGTCAAAGGACAAGTGACAAGAGGTGTAGCACAGAAACCAACCCCGGCATGACAGGTAGCTGTACTAGTCACTTAAGAGGCATGGAATCAGTGGCGTAACACAAAATGATGCCCCCATCCCCTTTCAGCATGCAATGAGGCTCCCCCAGAGTCTCCCGTATCTCACAGATATTCCTTGATCTTGGGCTGAATGGCGCCCCCTGGAAATAGTAGGCGGGGGCCTGCCCTGCAGGAGCCTATGTTACGCACCTACATGGAAAAAAAAAATGCTCATGTGATAATAACAATACATATATGAGGTCCCGAGGCTTTAGGGCGCATTACCGTACAATCACCCAGTCCTAAACATGGAACCTGCCTAGGCCCCATACAAAATATACACAAAATAAAGGGGACATACAGGGGCAGATGTAGATCTTTAGAAACTGCAAGTATCCTGGAATAAGTGGCACATTTGCATTAGTTCCAAAAGTTTGTCTTCAAGGATGAAAAGTTTCGATTTTGTATGCAGATTAGTATTTAGGAAATTAATTTTCAAAATACAAATCAACCCAGCATCCCCTGAACGGCAAAAAAACAATAAACAAATCTAGCTTCTTCAGAATCATCTAGGAAAGAACACAACACACCAATATGGATGTTATAAGCATCTGAAAGTCTCGTTATTAAAAACACATATTTGCACAATCTTCAGTGCTGACTAACTGCAGAAATCAAGCATTTCACAATCACTGATATGGCATATTGACACCAACTGTGGAAGGATTGGTCATGTCTCCAAAACACCCTAAGCCTTGGAGGAAGCAGCATTCAAATGCACACCAATAAGCGCAGAACAGTTTAGAATGTGGTGCTAATGCATATTCCTTACCTGACAAATCACTACTTTCAATGCGCTTCAGATCTGCATCCACCCAGAAGAGCTTTCCCAACTTGTTGTCAATGACTAGAGACACTGGCCGGATCAGCCCAGTATTGAAGACCACTTCGCGCTCTGTGCCATCTAGCGCAGCCCGCTCAATCTTTGGCGACCTCTCCTGTATGTTCGTAAAGTACATATACCTGGCAGTAGAGAGGGAGCGCAGTCTTGTCATTTTCAACAGTTCAAGTGTCTTCCCCTGCTACAGCCAAACTTTGACATTTATAAATAAAACCTCTATGGAGGCTATAAACAGAAGAGGCCAAAGCAGTTAATGACCAAAATATTGTGGGGAAAAAAATCGTTGTTCAAGACTAACGTGTCAAAAATATTGTCAAGTTAAAAAATATCCTGGGGCAAAACATAGAAGATAAGAATATATTTTTTTAGATATGTACTACAGTTTAAAAAAAGATATATATATAGTTTTATATAATATTTACTTTCGTATATTTGTATTAAAATAGGTCTGAACAGGCGAAATATACATTCCAGCAGGCCTGTCAAGGCAATAGTTCTTCATGAATGTGTGCACTGATGTCTACGAAACAGCCGGACAGATATCCAGGACGGACACTCCACGTGCCAACACAGTGGTACCAGCATTGGCTCTGGAGGAATGAACCCTCAGACCTTCTGGAGGCTGGTTCTTAGACACTGCATAGCAGATCTTAATATAGAGGATAGTGATATGATTCACTACAGCACCTATAGCGCATTGCTCCATAGAACACCACAAAGAGCTGATCGGCCACCTACTAGACCTTTGTACAATCAATGTATTTATTTCTTTTTATAGTTTTATAGAGCACGAACCAGACCCAAGCTAGGGTATCAGAGCGCTTTACATAAGGCGTACGGTAAACACATTCAAAGGGGAACATTGCATACAAAGAAACATAATCTGAAAGTAACAAGGAGTAGCAGCATTGAGAGGACTTGTTCTGAGCAGTAAAAGACCATTCAAAGTCCATGTAGGTATTCACTTCTCGTGGCAGCAGTGAGAAGAAATGTTCTGAACATAAAAAGACAGTTCAAGTTCATGTAGGTCTTCACTTTGCGGTCAGGTAACCTGAGAGTAGTGGTAGTTAGGGGGTTGTAGATCTTGGGTCATGGTTGTGCGGATTTAAGGTAGGAATTTGCTCATCAGGAATAATTTTGCTTCCTTTTTAGGTCTCGCTGGCAAGATTTCATGTTTATAGGTATTTTCTGTAAGGAGCTTTAAGCCCCGCCCCTCTTTTCCATTGGCTGGCGTCATCGTTTATGCTAAACGGTGGCCAGCCATTGGAAAAGAGCTTGTTGTGACGTTGTCGCTCTGCTTTTTGAGCCGTCCCACTTGGACGGCCTCGCCTGCTTTCCTTCTGAAGTAAAAGGTTTCTTATCTTTATCTTTATCCAAACACATGGCCCCATAAAGATAAGAAACCTTTTAGCAGGCGAGGCCGTTCAAGTGGGATGGCAGAAAACGCGAAACGAAAACGTCATGGCGAGCGCTTGTCTGCCTTTGTAATGGAACCTGCATAATTGAATAATAGGATGGCAGCGGCACGGATTTCCTCTTTAATTCTTGATAAAAATCCACACGTTGGGTGCCAGAAGAGACGTGCTAATTGAAGCTGTTTTTACATCCAACTGTGAGAAATGAAATTGCTTTTCTCATAAGTTCTATTTTATGTTTGGGTCGGCCGGGCACTGTTCATCTAGCACCTGCCTCAAAGTTCTACGCCTCTTATCTGTTTTTTTCCCTTCAAAATCCATAATCACGTTGCAAGACATCTTTATCATCATTTCTCAAGCACTTATGTCACAGCATGCGCTGTGCCAGGCATTGTTGTACTCGAGACACGCAGGCTGTTGGCGGCTCGTCCTCGCGCGCTTGGGCGGGGCTCGGATTCACTCAGCGGCGCCGCTGCCCTCGGGGCTGGAAGATGCTATCGCGGCGCGAGCGAACCTATCACGGAGGGAAACACAAATGTTAATCACAAGCCCCGCAAATGTCACTGTCGTGTTTTCTCATCGTGTAATAAAGAAATGCCAAGAAAAGCCATAGGGCTGAGCAATGTGCGTCTTTGACGATATCTGGCGATGCATACTGGGGCGAACGTTGAAATATTATCCTTAAAAGGATTGTCTTTAATGTTATGAGATATGATTCACTGCAGACATTCACGCATATATTAAAAGTGATATTTTCAGGCAGCTTATATCAGCGCCAAAATATCAAGTCAGCGCTTCTTTTGTGTACCTCCTCTGGATCTCTTTCATGCTCCTATATTTAAATTACTCACTCCTGCGCTCTCTTTCTGTTGTCTCTTTTCTCATCTAGCCTGTCCTCCTCTTCACTAGGTTTCCTACTTCTGTTCCACTTTCATTGACCACCATGGTCTCTGTGCCACAAAATTACTATTCCCCCATCTTTTCCCACTCCTCCTCTACATAATGTTCTGTTTTGCTCCTGAAGCACGCATTCACCAAGGATTCTTGGCACTAAGGGATATTTAACAGTACAACAGACTTTACTCACCTGCTCTAAACATTAAAACAAGCATTGAAAATGCAATCGGTCTCGCCTTTTATTAAGTTAAAGCCATTTGCTTTGCTATACAATACCATTAGCAAAGCAAATGGCTTTAACTTAATCAAAGGCGAGACCTATTGCATTTTCAATGCTTGTTGAAGAGAGGCGTAGAGGAGATTTTTCTGATGTATGGTGGAAGCGAGTTCCATATTCTTGGCGCTGCCCCAAGAATGTAAAATGTCAACGCTCTTCTGGGGTCCAAATGATGAAGTCTCTCTTTCGAGGGGTGAGGCAAAGCAATGAAAGTCAGAACAGCAATGGATCGTTTGACAAGAAAGGGAATGACAGCTTTCGGCATGACTGCTGCTCTGGTCTGTAATACCAGTTTGTCACAAAAAAAGGAGATATAGGGCAGCTGGACTGAAAGAGCCCCAAGCTTACTCATGCGGTGAACTGACTGAAGAGACCACAACGAGGAAGGCAAAGAACAGTAGTGCATTTGCTCAAACGGGGTAGACATACGCAATGTGAGAACCAAAATAATGTCCTATTGAGACATCACAAAGGATTTAGGTGGAAAATAGGTACTGAGCCTTTAAGAAGCTCATCACAACAGGTGACTTAAACCAGGACAGTTGGTCTGGTAAATGCAAAAAGGCCAAAAGGACCAACAAATAACCTTTAACAGTACCTGCTGCAAGTTGTTGCTGGGCTAAAGACAACACAAAGTGCAAGACATTTATTGCAGGACCACCAGACCACAAGCATATCCCACTGCCCGGCATACATAGATTTTTCAGGTGGACGCCTGGCCACCAAAATTATGTCATCAACTTTATAAGGAAGGGAAGTTTAGACCTGTATGTTATTGTTTAATTGCAGGGGCACGAGAGAAGTCTGATCCCCGAAAGTGGGACACCTCTCGGATAACCGAGGCAAAAAGGGAATAGTGGACTATACCTCCTGAGTTAATGCCTCTGGTGTCGAACAGTGGTAAATGAATATGTATGTGAAACCCAATAAAGTTTGTAAGGAAGGCCGAATGCAGCTCAATCTCCACACACTTAGGTGTAAACTGCGCAGGCTGGCATGCAAGACCCTGCCATGCTGCTGCAACAGAATATCCTTTTGAAATGATTGACTGGTTGGAGGACAGGTGCTTATGCTCATATGTTCTAAGGACCACACTCTACTGGTACAAACTGAAGCCACTCGGATGACTTGGACCCCTCATTCTTGCTCTTATTCAGAACTCTGGGCAGGTGAAGCATTGGAAGAAAGGCATGCATAAGTTTTGAGCTCCACTTAAGTTGGAATATGTATCTGAATGAGAGCATTCTTGGGAACACCAGCGCGCAAAAGTGTTGGCAATGCATGTTCTCAGCTGTGACTAAGATCGAGCAAGGGTTCTCTTCACTGATGGAAGATGCCTTGTGCCATCTCGGGTTGTAACTACCATTCATGAGATGCTGCCGGAGCTTGTCTGATCTAGTGTTCCCATCAAATGTCCTCCTCACTTAACCACAGTCCAGGCTATTAACACAATAGCCCCTACATCGGACCATAGACTTGATGCGATACTACTATCCCTACATCAAATCAAAGAGGACATCCAAACCCTTCGCAACCTGATTCTGCAACAACAAAAGCCACAAACGAAATGCATTCATCGGCCATGCACTAGCCCCCGCCTCAGTTGCCCCCGAGATGGAAAACAGTACCTTACCCTAATGCCCCATCATGTCCTACTAGGAAAATAATCCCCATATCGCCGAAAGATCTTACCTTCCTACTTCGCTCCTACGAACTCTCATCTCCTCCCCCTGAACCTGTACAGACGGACAACCTGCAAAAACTGTCCTTTATCCAACCCATCCATCCCAATGCCTCTAGAGTTTCAAGACATACTCACAGAGGTATTGTTGAAAATAACCACAAGAGGGTACCCATCCTTCACAACCGCAACACCACTCCCACCATGACCCAGCTAAAATGTATCCTACTAAACTGTAGATCGGCAGCACGTCTTGGCGCCGATATAGCTGACCTCATAATAACGAATTAACACAATATCATAATTTTAACGGAAACTTGGCTAAACGAATCATCCACGCCCCTCTTAGATATACTAGTTCCCCCTAATTATTACATTACAAGACTAGATAGACTCGATAGGCCAGGGGGTGGCATTGCCTGCATCCATAGGAACTATCTCTCTGTGAACCGCACCAATTCACCGGCGCTCTCCTCCTGTGAATACCTTTGCCTAGACATCACAAGCAATAACAAGCCTTTATGCTCTCTACATTCTTTTTACCACCCTTCTGGAAACAACCCCATCTTTATAAAACACATAATGGATATCCTAGCCGCAAATGTCGGACAACAAAATACTCAGATCTTCCTGGGGGACTTCAACCTCCACTGGAATGATCCTGATGACCCAGTGGTCAATAGCCTCAAAGCCTTTCTGTCCGACCTTAATTTGTCCCAAATCTGCAACAGCCCCACCCACGAAAAGGGTTCAAACCTCGACCAAGTAGTTGCCGAAGCAGACTCCACCCAGCTGGAATCGATCCTCCCTTGCGACTGGTCTGACCATCACATAATTACTTTCCATCTCAAGGAAGAAGTCAAACTACTCTCTGTCCAACCTACGAGAACAAAACTTTGGAAGAGGAACCTAGAAAACATTAACCCTGCTTCTCTCGCAACCGCTAGTCACATCCTCACACCCCCACCGGATGGACTAAAGGATGTACATGATCTGACCAATCACTACTTTCACACTATGAACCAGGTACTAGACAACTTAGCTCCCCTACAGCTGAAAAGAGTCACCGCAAAATAATCAAACCCCTGGTATGATGCTAGGCTAAACGAAGACAGGAGATCACTAAGAGCAATTGAAAGACAATGGAGAGCCGCTCCATCCGCTGCCCACATCAAATTGCTAAGAAGCACGAGAAATTCATATTATAGAAAGATTAGACGATCAAAAGCTGACTTCATACGTCAACAATTAGACTAAGCCAAGAATCGTCCCAAAAGACTATTCGAAATAATAAAAGCTCAATCTAAGGGTGTCTCCCACTCCCCCCAAGCCAACCCTGAAACACTCCCCAATTGCGAAGAGCTTGCATCCTTTTTCATAACAAAGACTGAAAACTTAAAGACAGACCTACTTAACGATCTATTATCCCATACCGATCCCGCTATGAGAGCCTCACTGACCTCACCAGGTACCCAGATTATCTGCTCTACAAAGCTCGAACTCAAGAACAATGCCTCCTGGATCGACTTCAACCTTTACAACGAAGAAACTAGCTTAAAAATGCTCACGGCCATGAATCCCTACAATCACTTCACAGACCCTCTCCCAGCAACCCACTTAAAAACCTTCACTCCACTGCTAGTGCCCCTATGGACTAGGATTATAAACACCTCTCTTCTACATCCCAGACATCCTCAAAGCTGGTCAGGTATCCCCCATCCTAAAGAAACCATCGGCGGACCCATCTGACCTGAATAACTATCGCCCAATTTCCAACATCTTGACCCTGGCCAAACTACTAGAAAAATGTGTCCACGTGCAGCTTAGTAATCACATAGACCACTTCAACCTGCTTGGTCAATTCCAATCAGACTTTCGATCAGGGCACAGTACGCAGGGTATGCTCAGACATGAGTCCCTTGCTCACTTTGCCACTGGATTCAAGCAAGCCTGGCTGAAGACGGCTGAAATGCCAGAAACCGGTCCTAGGAAGCTTGTTTCCGGTCCAGGGAAGGCATGGCTTGGCAGTTCGGGCTGGACTGTTCCCATGAGGCACAGGGTCAGACTGATTTGCATATGGCCATGTCTGAACTGGGGTGGCAGAGTGGACTAAAGAACGGTGATGGTTCAAACCCAGATCCTTTGACTGGGTGTGAGTGTTTGATTGGTTCTGATGCTCCGTCCATCACCACCCCCTTTTGTACCGCTTTGTTCGCCATAAGTTGGCAGGGTATGCTCAGACGTGAGTCCCTTGCTCACTTTGCCACTGGATTCAAGCAAGCCTGGCTGAAGACGGCTGAAATGCCAGAAACCGGTCCTAAGAAGCTCGTTTCCGGTCCAGGGAAGGCATGGCTTGGCAGTTCGGGCTGGACTGTTCCCATGAGGCGCAGGGTCAGACTGATTTGCATATGGCCATGTCTGAACTGGTGTGGCAGAGTGGGCTAAAGAACGGTGATGGATCAAACCCAGATCCTTTGACTGGGTGTGAGTGTTTGATTGGTTCTGATGCTCCGTCCATCACCACCCTCTTTTGTACCGCACAGTACAGAATCAGCCATGACCCACATAATTGATGACGCATTAAAAATATTGGATCAAAACAAGGCCTGCCAGCTAATCCAGCTTGACTTATCCTCAGCCTTCGACCCGTCAAACATGACAACCTACTAGACCTCTTGAAACACAGGATGGGACTATCTGGCACAGTGTTTAACTGGTTCACTTCCTTCCACCAAAACAGAACACAAAGATTCAAGATTAACCAATCGTTATCTAACCCCTCCCCAGTCACTTTGGGAGTACCCCAGGGTTCCTCCCTCTCCCCGACACTCTTCAATCTGTTTATGGAACCACTCACTTAGCTTCTCAACTCCTCAAATATCCAATATCACATGTATGCTGACGACACAAAACTCTACATTAAGGTCCACTCACTTGAAGACATAAGTCCCTCAATACAACGCTCCACAAAACACAGATCTGGCTGGCAAAGAACCATCTAAAACTAAACACCCTAAAAACAGAATTTCTCTTAATCGCTCCTCCCAACCAAACAACCATCATCCGCGAGTGGATGAAGCACATTACAGCTCTCGATGGTCAACCTCTTATCATTGATTCCGCTAAATCATTAGGAATAACCCTGGACAATAAGCTAAAAATGCAGAAGCACATCAGCGCTGCAACTAAAGGAGCTAATGTCCAGATGAACACCCTGAGAAAATTGAAACCCTTCATACCGGTAAGTAACTTCAAACAGGGAGTTCAATCTCTAGTAAATCCCAGAGTGGATTATGGGAGTGTTGCTCTTTGCAGCCTGCGCAGATCAACGACCGCTCCTCTAAGAGCCTCAACCAATACAGCCGCCAGACTCATCATAGGCTCCAAAAGAAACTCCCACATTTCCCCTGACCTTCGTGCCCTCAACTGGCTACCTTTTGAGGCCAGAATTCATTTGAAAATCGCCTGTATGACACATAAGGCTTTACATCACAAAACACCGAGATACCTAGCGGAGAAACTGGCACTATCGGGTGGTAACAGATCTGCTAGGAGCTCTAACAATCTTCTACTTAAACCACAATGTTTCTCCAAGAAGAAAACATACTACCGTTCCTTCTCAGGAATGGATCCCAGGATTTGGAACACCTTACCCCCAGAAATGAGACTTAATCCATCCGCAGCTTTTTTTAAAAAGACGTTAAATCGATTCTCCTGGCCAAATTCACCTGAATCTTTCATTCTCTCTTGTAAATATGTGCTGTTCTCTAATGTGTACCATTACTGTATTCACCTAACATTGTATTTTTACGTTTTTATATCGATATATCTGCACTGTAAAGCGCTCTGATACCCGCAAGGGTCTTGTTCGCGCTATATGAAACTGTCAAAATAAATAAAATAAAATAAATAAATGCTTCACAACCAGAGAAATGCCCAGACGGCTAAGCCAGTTCTAGAAGCGCAGAGCGTAGTGGCACAGGACCCTACTCCCCCTGCTTGCTTCAGTACCATATTGTGGTGGTGTTGCCCTTGAAAACCTGAACCAGATTCCCTTGATGGGTGGGAATGAATGGCCTCCGTCTCCAACAGGTCAATGTGGAGCTGGATCTCCACCTGTGACCCAAGTCTTCTGATCGCCATCTCTCCCAGGTGACCTCTCCAACCCAGACTGCTGCTCTTAGGGCATCTTGGGTGAAAGGTGTAAGAAGGTCTGAAGCTGCACCATGTGAATAAAGCATCCTAAGGAGATCACATCAATATAAGCCACTATGCTCAGTTCATAGTCAAAACTTTGTTATGCAGGATGCTGGAGTGGGACAGGCGCCAATCTCCTTAGGCCAGTAATCTGAAAACTGCTTCCAACAATGAACACCTCTGTTTTGTCCAATTTCGATTTAGTCAGAGAACTCACCCACATACTAACCTTCCTCATGCTCTGTTGAAATTAAGCGGTCATGCTCTCCTGTCCATCGCTTTGATATATGTGGATATTCAAATTTGGGTGCCATGAAGCATTGTTCTAGAACCCTAGGCTGATATGTGTAATTGTCGCCCCCTTAGTTCGGGATCTATTCACAAATTCTTGAATGGTGCAACAGACAAAGCCATTATCTATGAGAACCATGGCTGCTCTGCCCATGCTAACATGATCAGACCCACTACCATCCTGTAGGTCTGTATTTTCTAGCAGACGTCTTGCATGAGAACAATTGATAGAAATGTGCAGGCAAACACCTTGTACCTTATTACACATAGCGTATCCCCATTGACTCACTTATTTTTTGTTTTAGTTGTTGAAAATACACATCTTCCCCATGCTCTTCTTCTACATGCCTTGATCTATTTTTCACTCATTTGTCTCAATAATGCTGTGGAGTAGTGTCACGCATGTTACTACTTCTGGGACATGCTACTGTGTGTCACCAGCGATACATTTTATTTTGCGATAACTGGTGTGAAAGTGTGCTCAACTGTTTGAAGATATAAAACATTTCAACACCTTCCTATGTCCCAGAAATTCAGACAGGTACAGAGACATTTTGCTGTGTTGGAGGCTGTCCTCCGGTGTAAGGCACAGTATGCAATTGTATTCCGAGAGCCAGTAAAGGGTTCTCAGAAGGACTTTATCTGTGTTGTGGTTATATGTGATTTGTTTATGCTCACTGTAAGTCCCAGATGATGCAATATTTGCACCATCCTTTTTATTAATTTTTGAAAATTTCTGAAGAGAATCTCCACTGACCAACCAATTGTCTATGTTTGAATGCACTTGCATTCCCTGTCTTCTGACGAGAATCAACCATGTACAAGCATCTGGTGCAAACCCTAGACAGATTGTATGCCAATGGGTATTGCTCTTAAGTGATGACGTACATGGAATCGTGTATGTCTGCTTTGATTGGATTAAAAAATATGGTGCCCTCAATATCGATATTGGTATTTAGTGATCTGACATCCAATAAGGGTCTTAGTATTCAGTCTCTTTTGGGTACAAGCAAACCCAAGCACCCCTTCCCTTATTCAATGATTCCTATAACTCCGCTTCTTTCAACAAATAAGGTTAAGTGATCGCCACTTATCTGTCAGTCTGCTCCCTGAGCATTTTTTCAAACAGTAGACATATCCCTGGGGCACCGTGTTCATCACTCAAGACTAACAGGTTATTGTTGACCACTTTTGTGGATAGAATTACAGCCTTCCTCATGGAGTTGCATTTGGAGTGGTGGGAGACAGTCCCTGTGTCACTAGACACTATTTTCTGCTTTATTTTATAGCTATTTTATATCCACCGCTAAAGGGTGTTCTCACTGTGGCATAGATTCTTGATGGGTACTGGGACCATGAGTACGAAAAGCCTGCAAAGACTACAAACAAAATGGCTTCACATCCTGGATGGGCTTCTCATAGTGAAATCTCTCACAAATTATTCCGTTTGCTTCTCTTTAATATTTTCTAGTGCATCAGCCACTTGCTTTTCAAAGAGGGATGCTCCATCAAACAGTGCATTTTAGACTCGTCTTGACACAAGGCAGGTATATAGGCCTCTAGCCTCCATGTCAGCCAGATCTCGCACTCTGTCATAATGCACTAGTTATCCTGATAGTATGTAAACTTTTTTTTTTTTAATTAATTTAAGGACTTTAAGCTGTACCCACAGCCTTTTGCTCTTAACCTTAGAGTTATCAGCACCAAATATTCCTTAGAGTATGGTGCATTAGTTTGCACAGGCTATGGCTTTGATGCAAAATAAAATTTTAAGTTAAGTCTGACTGGTTATATTAAAGTTTTGATTTATTAAGTTTGTGGCACTCTGACTTATGTTCACTTCCTAGATGCCTCTCCACCAAAGGTGCATGGATCTTTGTGATGGTGTAGCATTTACTAATTTACAGGAGCTATCGATGACAACTGTGGAAACCCTAAACATTGAACCGTCCACACTCGAAAGCAAATCAGCCTTCACAAACCATATATTTGCAGGGCATAAGACAAATGTTGGTATATGGCTGTCAGTCTTTTTTTTTTTTTTTTTAAACAGATACAAGATCTTTAACAGGCGAAAAAAGAAAAAAAAACAGCTCAACTATTGCGCTGATTGGTAGTACTCTGTGGAGCACTGGGCAGAATAGCAGAAGAATTCAATATTGCATTGAAATCCCATTTTTTGACACTATCAAAGGGATACAACATTAACAATAAACCCTCTGAAATCCACAGTGTTGGCACTCCTATGCTAGACACTTTATTCAATGTTTGAACATACCTAGAACCAACTCTAGAGTGGAACTTTCATTGAAATTTGCGTCTCATGCGCATGACACCTACTCATATACACAAGTTGTGATGCCACATAAATACACACGTGAAAGGGGAGTGGTTGATGCCCTTTTCCAACCAACTACCTCAAGACAGAGACATGGAAAGTATGTGCTTCTGTAACAGTACATGTTGTAAAACGAGTTTGTGAGAAAGTGGCTCTGTATATACTGTTACCAAATAGGTACAGGGTGTACAGAGTCCACAGTCCCCAGAGGCTAAAGTTAGATATAACCTTACTCTCTAAAGTGGTAGCTTGGTCGAGCAGTAAGGCAGTATCAGAGGACAGTGTAAAGCATTTGTTGTACACACTCAGTCAGCAAATGGTCTCACACACTCAATAACTGAATTCTAGGCCAATGGTTTATATATAAAAAAATATATACTTGTTTTATTTTAGAACCAACAATTGGATTTAAACTATACTTTCTCAGAATGAGATGCTTTATATAAATCCTTTTGCAATATGCAATTGAATTTTGCAAACAGTTACAAGTGGTTGCAATAGGCAACACTATTTTAAACACAATAATGCATTGAGTTCAATGGAAGTTTCATGTTATTTGCCACAGATTACTTTTAGGATTACTTTTGGAATTCCAGGACTGGATCCTAGATTCAGTCCTGTGTCAGTACTTGGAATCAAGTGATAAAAGTCGACTTGATTACTGTGATGATTTTTAGACAATATTTTGCTATTTTAAAAGTAGACTTAGAAAATATTTCATAGGAAACAGTCAATGATTCCCTACGGCAGAAAATTCAAGTTACATGTATAGTATGTTCTCGTTACTTTTGTAATCCAGTACTGGGTGCCTAGACTCAGTACTGGGACCTTTATCCAAAACAGGTAAGTAATTACGTTTTCAGATATTATACGATTTTTAAAGAATATTTAAAGATTGCAGAAATTGACACTTAGAAGAAATTTCACAGAAAAACAGTCAATGATGTCCTATGGAAGAAAATTGGGTTACTGGTAAGTAGAGTTGTAAGTAGTTTTCAGAGTCAGTGCTGGGTACCAAGATCCAGCACTGGGAGATCACCTAAGAGCAGGTGAGTATTTTCGTTTTCGTTACCCGTTGATTTTTGGTGAATATTTTTAGTTTTGAAAAGTCCACACTTACAAGAAATTTCAGGAAAAAGCCAGTCAATGTTACCCAATGAAGAAAATTGAGTTATCTGTTTAAAGGCAAGTACTCAACTGGAAGAGTTGAGGTTCTGAGCATAGACTCAGGGGTCCCCCAGGGTCAGGGAGGTACAGTTGGTTCACTCCCAGCGGCACTAGGGTGGCCGGGTGCAGAGAGAGTTAGGCCCAATGTTATCCTATGAGGGATTGGGGGGCCTTGGTTGGTGGCTGCTGACTAGCAGGCCACACGGCTGTGGGAGCTGGGCTCCTGGTCACTTACTCAGGGCAAGTGGGGAAGTAGATAGGTGTAGAGGTTGCACTGTCAGGGCCACTCGGGCGGCTGGGTGCAGGGTGCTTTTGAGCCTTCGGGCGCTCAATTGATTTCAATGAGAAATCTACAGTTTAGAAAAAGACTGCAAGCTCTGGGACGAGGATTCTTCAGGTGCCACCACCACTTCGAGAGGTAAGTTGGGTAGTTGGAGGATAGGTAGGTACCCCGGGATTGGGCTCAGGGGGCCGCGGGGCGCTGGGGTGCCTTTTGGTGTCGGGAAATCTTACCCTCTGTTGATCGCGGTTGTGGGGGCACCTTGTTCTGAGGCTGCAGGCTTCTTCAGGAGTGTCGAGGGAGGTCCTTGGGTGCCGGACTCAGGGTCACAGTCACCGTGGGGTCGTCCTCGTGGTCTTTGTTCACTCCGGCACAGGCTATGCTTGGCTGGTGCAGAGTGTGCTGGGTTCGCGGTTGCGGGCTGCTGCCAGGGATTGGAAGTAGATTTTGAGTAGTGCCTCTACTTATGGGAGTCCCAGGGACTTAGAACCAAAAGGTAGCCAGGTCCTCCGGGATTTGTGAGGTTGCTTGCCACAAGAGATGCCGGGTTGGAGCAGGAGCAGGTTCGAGGGTCGACAGGCCGGTAGGGCTGGGGCCAAAGCAGTTTGTGTCTTCCTCTTCTTAGCAGCTGCAGGGCAGGTCTTCTTTCTTCTAGCTCTTCTTCGGATTTTGGAATCTGGGGAAGGAAGGTTCAGGATGCCCCTAAATACTAGATTTAGGGGCGTTACATGTAGGTGAAGGGCAGGGACCAATGGGTCCCTGTCCTGGGGTGGGTACACCCCCTATCCTGCCTCTCTCCTGTGGGAGGGGGGCAGTAGCCTAGTCCTGATAGGGTAGGGCTTCCCATCTTCAAGATGGCGAGAGCACGGAGATGTGCTTCACCTCGCCTCCCCCACCTGAGGGGTGGGGTTGGCAGGCTAAAACATCCCCTGTCCTTATTTGGGGTTTCCGGCCAAACTTCCCGCCAGAGTGGGGGGTTGCAGTGGCCTGGGGAAGCTCACAGAGGCGGCATGCCTTTGAAGCTTCCCCATGCCCATCCTGGGGGAGGAGATTTAGCACCTCGCCCAGGATGTGCATGGTTGCAGGCCCAGGAGAGCAGGGGCTCTCCCACCCAGGGGTCCAGCAACAGGTCTGCTGTGTGGCAGCCTAGGCAGCTTCAGAACAGGAGTGGATTGTAGGTTAGGCTTTAGGGTGCATCTCTAAGATGCCCTCTGGGGTGCTTGGTACATTAAATCCCACACTGGCATCAGTGTGGGTTTAATGTGCTGAGAAGTTTGATACCAAACTTCTCAGTCTTCAGTGTTACCATTATGGTGCTGTGGAGTTCGTGTTTGACGAGCTCTCAGCACCATGTACTCTTAAATGGCAGCACTGCACTTACAGTGCCCAGGAATGGACCTGGGTACTGTAGGGTCACAGGGCTCCTGCTCCTGTGCCCACACCATTGGCATAGGGCACCCAGCTAGAGGGGTGGCTGATATATGCCATGGCAGTGTAGGTGATGGGCATGGCACACAGGGATGTGTGCCATGTCGACTCTTTGTTTTGTCTTGCACCCAGACACCCAGCCTGCAAGGGCAGTGTGTGTGTGTGTGTGTGTGTGTGTGTGTAAGGGTACAGGGCCTCTAAGGGTGGCACAATGAGTGCTGCAGCCCTTAGAGGCCTTCCCTGGTCACAAGGCCCTGGGTACCTAGGGTACAATTTACCAGGGGCTGACATGTGGCCAGGGTTTGTCAATTTGGGTTTTGTGTGTTTAGGGAAGGAACATAGGCCCTTGGCACCTGATTGGCAGGAGTCCAGGGCACACTCAGTCAAAGTACATTCAGCAAAAAGTGGGGGCATACCATGCAAGAAAGATGGCACTTTCTCACAGAGTTATAATCGTGGCTCTTAAAACAGTGTACTTCAAGCATGAACTGAAATTAACTAAATACATACTCCACTTGATGCGTCGGTATATAAGACGGGGTTCCCCAGTTCACAAAATGTAGTCATTTCAAAACATAGTATAAGCAAGTATACACATTTCTCTGATATTGACAATCCATAACGTTGAGTCTACAGCAATCAAATCCAAGGGATTTGTGATGTGGTTTGAGCGCACTCCTGCTCAGTGCTAGTGTACAGTCCGATAGTCTAGCAAAGAGCAAAGTGCAATCCTAACAATATTGGTGTATACTAAGGGATCTCGGCACAGAACAGACACTTGCAGAAAGGATTTAGGGGACCGCAGGACTGTAGATTGGTGTAACACCAGGATGGCTGCATGCAGCCAGCAGACAGTGAAGTTGTGCTTACCACTTACATTTATACATTAATAACCTAAAATTGAAGTTCAGTACATGCAGCACACATACAAAGTAGCTCACAGTTACATTCATACACTCTTGGACCATGGAAGATGTTCTCACCCGCGTTCCGCATTGACAGCGATGGCTCTGGGCTTATCAGTTTCACCCCGCAGCACCACTCCAATGGACTCCTTGTTTAACTTGTGAACGTTGATTGTGTTTGTGAGTTCACAAGTCCAGTACAATGTGTGGCTGTACATGTCGATGCTCAGGTCATAGGGCAGCTTCTCCGTGTTCTGGCTTTGGTTTGGTGAGGTTACCACCACTAGCGCCTACAAATAAGGAGGAAACAAGTGACAGGGTAAAACCTCACGCTAAACAGTCTGGTATTCTAGCAAGTTAATTCTGTCCCTCTCATGGAACATCCTACTGCTGCATTTAACTTCCATGGAGAAGGGAGTGATGTTGTCCGTCAGGTGACCACATTCAGAGCCCAGGCTCTCATGCTTAAGCAGGGTGACAGCAGTTTTCCTGAAAGCACTGATTTCATTGTAAAAAGGCTACCTGTACAGCATGTCAGTTAACTTTACATCTACGGTGCTGACAATGTGCCACAAACCGGCCTTGCCTCTAAACATTTCTGTGCTGTATCCTCAGATGGGGAAATTTTCAAAGTAACAGTGGGAGCAGCAAAGCGCACAGTGTCATTTATGTACTGGTCTGTATTCCAGAAGTGACATTAGAGCAAGAACCAATCTTATATTGCCAATAACCTGGAAGGGGAGAGTAGAAGAGGGAAAAACAGTAAACTGTAGAAGTGTAGAAATGAGGCTAAAATAATTGCACTACCCGATGACCACCAACCAAACAAGAATATAAGATTATGGATGAAATCAGAGGATGAGACAAAGCAGATGATTCCCAAACCACACACAGATGTCCAAGAGGCAGTAGAAGACGTATCCCTTTCAGTCTATTCTCTTAGTAATAAACTCCATCTACATGATCATATTTGGGCCTCATCGGCACGAAGTTAATAAACTGTATTTAAGTGCTGGAAACCAATGACCTAATAGTATTTACGTGACAAACTTCCAGCTGTTTACTCTCCTTATCCTGTATTATATGACTCCGCATGCCTTCTTTTCACTAATAATAGCAACTTCATCCTATGCTGTTCCCTCGTCCAGCCTAGACAGTTCTTTTAGAGATTGACATTCAGATATGTGGCTTCGTGGTGGCAGGCTGGCAGGGCCTGGCATCTTGAGTGATTCATCTGTAAGCCCATCTTTGGGTTAGCACTAAGGAAAAGAAAGCGCTCCTGCTCACTATCCCCAAAATCCTTATAGCGTGGGGAGAATTCTGAGCCCCTGCTTTCTACACTGTTACTGACAAAGATCACGATCAACTTAAAAGGGAAACGCATCCGTTGTCCGTTAACCATAAGGCAACAGCGTCAAAACCATAATCCGCGTGCCTCTCACACTTCATCGTCCATCACACTAAGCTCTGCATCTCCTTGCACAAGAGACGCTCCTTGGTGGTCATCACACACGGCCACTTCATCGTCCATCACACTAAGCTCTGCATCTCCTTGCACAAGAGACGCTCCTTGGTGGTCATCACACACGGCATTGAAATATTTACCGCATAGGATCAAAACAAAGACCAAATCCTTCTGCCCACACACCCTACACATTGGAGCGTACTACCCATGTAGACAAGCGCCCCAACTAGGGCTAGTAACTGCCTGCTGGAAAATCAACGAGACCTAAGTGTACACCTACTAGTGTGTTGTGTTTTTCCACAGTCCACTAAAGTCTTCGAGCCTTGCGTTAGAAATTTTCAGCACTAAAATCCTCTCTCATATGCCATAGAGTCCCACAGCAAACGCTGAAGATGGAGAAAGGCAACCTGCTAAATGGACAAACAAGTACCAACTCCTACGTGAAAACAGTAGCAAACCCAAGGCACAAAGACCAGCCCCAGGAAGCACCTTACTCCAAAATGTGGGTTTTTAAATACTCCAAAAAGGATTATTACTACTGAAAACTGTGTAGGACTGTAATGCCATAAGCAGCTTACTTTAGCTAAATTAAGAACCCCGAGAAACAGCACAATCCTTTGTCAGTCCACATCAGCCATCTCTTTTACTGTACATTATAGTGGGCAGTGTGCCCTCTTGTTTTTTTTATATTCACCAACGACACTACGATTGAGTGCTATTAACCAGCCCCCAGTCTTCATCACTCTTAAGACCCTAGTTATCTATGTGTCCTCTCTTGATTTTTTTTTCCGTTTAATATTTAGGGCATATGGTCATTTCAGTCTACTTGCTGTAGTTGCGTTACAGCACGTATGGGACAATAAACTACATTACACTAATACATTCCAAACTTCTGCTTGGCCAAGTTAAGTTCAACGGGCTAGAAGAGGGAAGTAAGCCGAAGCAGTGGAAATGGATAAACCCACATAAGCTGCACAGGATTTTCACTGTAAAGAATCTAGCGCCTCCTTTTGCACCTGTAAATCTAACCTCTTTGCAGGGCAAGACTCGAAGGTTTTAATAACTTAACCCAAATCAGCATCATCTCTTCCAGAGTTTGTGAAGCAACAGTTACAGGCGCTTTGCAGGGGATTATTGTCAACTCACCCTAGTTTAAGAATAACTGCATCTGAAACGCAAACACACAATGAACGTGAAATAAATATGAATATCTATCGTTTTAAGAAATACACCGAGGTCACTGTTTCCATCCAAAGCTTCTTTTGGCTGGCTGTGGGGAGCTCTGTGCTCGCATGCCACGGAGACCTATCCCATCAATGCACTGGTTCAAACCTAATTTGCATGGTCTGAGCGTTGCTTTTCCCTTCACTAAAGTCACCAGTCATCAATTCCACAAAAGGTTCTCAGTGTTTTCTTTTGCTTTTCTCCAACAAAGACCATGCTTTGTGACCCGTGTGGATCAAAAGCATTCCCATATCCATAGTCGAGGGGGACTCTGCAGTTTCAAACTAGCTTGCTGAATCGATAGTTAAGTCCTTGTTTTTGAAATGTGTACCTTGAACCTACCTAACAAGTTTCACTCAGACCTCCGGAACTATACTGCTTTACTCCCACAAGTGTATTCTTGGTATTGTGTCTCATATTAACTAGGCCTGGGCGGAATTTAAATTATGCTGGAGTAATTTTGGTAATTCCACATTACTTTTTGATGTGGAATTACCTATACTAATGCAATTACACATGCTCGAATAATTGAGCAATTTGGGGAAAAACATTCCCATTGCAAAAGTACATTTAGCAAGTGCAAGAGGCTGCTCGCACTGTTATTTTTGTTCTATTGCATTTAGCGCAATTTTCTTTGTGCAAACTGTATACTTGCGTCTTTGTGAGGGTGCATTTTGTGATAAACTATCACTAAATGCTAGGAGTAAAGTGGAAGAAAAATCCTACCGCATGTGCACGTTTTGTGAGCGCCTGCTTGCACACTCTATTCATGCTCTGTTGTATTTAGCGTGATTTCTTAGTGGAAAATGCACCCTACCCACCATTTTGGGCGTGAAGGGCCATTTCTGCTCTAAATCAGAATTACTCTCCTTGCGTAATTCTATGTAATCTTCTGGAATTTTGGGGGTTTTCCGCATGCTTATGCTACACAAATTAAGTGAGTTACACCCACCCCGAATAGTAAAATGGTTGTGTGTGTATAAGCTAAGTGGTGTGTATAGAGACTGGTGGACTATTACGGGTGCCCTCTGTAAAGACATACAGCAAGCAGTACAAAATAGTGGTCTCTCTGCACAAAATGTCATTTGTGGCTTCCTTGTGCCTGAAGCAGCACTGAATCTGGGCCCCTGAGATCCCACAGTGGTTTCACACCATTGTGGTTTCTGGCTGTAGTCAATAAAGAAATCAACCATTCAACAAGTGGATTTATAGAGCACAGCTAATCTCCCGAGAGGGTAGCCAGGCGCTTGACGGTCATGATGGTTCAGGTGACTCAATCGAACAGTCAGGTCTTGAGTGCTCTTCGGAATTCCAGTGGAGAGGTGGAGGTGCATGGATGCAGAGGGAGGTCGTCCCAGGCTTTTCCCACCAGGTAGGAAACAGAGCATCCTCCACTGTTACATTGGAGGAATGAGAGGGAGGTGGAGCGTAATTGTCTGGTAGGGTGGTGGAAATTCAGGCAATGGTTGATGTAAGGCTGGTCCTTGGTTGTGCAGGGCATTTGTAGGTGTGGACAATCAGCATGAATTGGCATCTCTTCTGTATGGGGAGCTAGTGGAATTTTCTGAGGTGGTGGGTAATGTGGGTTTGTTTGGGAAGGTCGAGGAGGCGTTTGGCAGTGGAGTTCTGTATGGTCTGGAATTCTCTGCAGCAGGTGTGTGGTGATCCCAGCGTAGAGTGTGTTGCTGTAGTCTAATCGGCTGGTGACTAGGGCCTGAGAGACGGTGCGCCTGGTGTTCAGGAAGAGCCATTTGAAGGCTTTACATAACATTTGAAGTGTGCGAAAGCAGGCAGAGGTGACTGTGTTGATCTGGGACTTCATGATCAGTTTACTGTCCAGGAGTATAACAAAGTTTCTGGTGTGGTCGGTCGGTTTGGGTGGTGGTCCTAGTTCGAGCGCCACCAGAAGTCTTTCCACTGGGTGGTGGTGTTGCTGAACAGCAGCACAGACCGTTTTGTCCGTGTTGAGCTTCGGGCAGTTGTCCTTCATCCAGTAGGCACCGCTAGTCATGCACCTGTGGAAGTTGGTTCTTGTGTTGGATGGATCTTTTGAGAGTAAAAGGATGAGCTGGTGTGGTCTGCATAGCATATGATGATTAGTCCGTGGAATCTGACTAGGTTAGCCAAGGGGGCCATGTAGGTGCTGAAGAGAGTGGGGCTGAAGGAGGATCCCTAAGGGACATCGCAGATTATGTCCTTGGGTTTGGAGGTGAATGGAGGAAGGCAGACTTTCTGCGTTCTTCTAGTGAGGAAGGATGCGATCAACCTGAGGGTGGATATCGATGTGATGCAGTCTTCTGATCAGGGTGTGATAAACTACGGTGTCAAAGGCTGATGAGAGGTCAAGGATGATCGAGGGTGGGATCAAGCAGCCTCTGTGCTGGGGTTGCACATTTGGAGGTGTCTAGGAGAAGGTTCTGACCCAGATACTTTGTGAGTTGTTGGTTAATGGCTTTTTCCAGGATTTTGGCAGGGAAAGGGAGATGAGGCAGTAGTTTTTACGTTTACCCGAGTCGGGGGGACGGTTTCTTGGAGAATGTTTTGATTTCTGCATCTTTCCAGTCTTCGTGAAAGGTGGCTGTGGAATGTGATGAGTTGAAGAGGGTGGCAAGCTCGCTGCTGATCCTACAGATTACAAGGTTGAAAATGTGGTCTGAGAAGGGGATCGTGGGGACTCCTGAGTTCATGATGGTGGTGGGGTCTGAGGGATGGGGTGGGGGGGGGGGGGGGAGAGCTGGTTCCATGTGTAAAGTTGGTGGTCCGTGTTGATTTTGGTGAGTGTGTGAAGGTAATCTGAGGACTTTGGGTGGGGTTCGAAGTTCATATAAATTTATAGATGGTGTTGATTTTGTTATGGAAAAAGTCAGTGACTGTCGCATAGATCTTTAGAGGGGTGATGTTGTTTTCTGTGGCTATGGGGTTGGCGGATTCTCTTGACTATTCTGAATAGCTCTTTGTTGTGGTTGGAAACTGGACTTGATGTGGACGACTAGGGATTTCCTCTCCATCTATCTCAGTCGCTAGTGGTAGAGGTTGAGGGAGGCCTTGATGATGGTCCTGTCTGGCATGTCCTTGCTTGTGCTCCATCTTCTTTCCAGTTTCTTGCAGTGGCGTTTCCCTATTTTCAGTTCCTTGGTGTACCATCTTGCCTGGTTGTTGGATCTCCTGTGTCAACTAGTCTTGATGTGCTCAAAACAGTTGGTGATCGAGAAGTTGACGTTTTTGACAGCTTGGTCCAGGGGTAGATGCAATATTAGGGAATGATGTGTTGAAGGAGTCATATATTTACAATCCAATACTTTGCTACAACTGCGGTGTGGGGCGCTGGGTGGCTCGGTGGTGAAGGTGTGGGAGCTGGAGATGTTGAAGTGTACAATGGAGTGGTTGGTTCAGGTGAGTTCGGTGACGTGGCAGTACTTGACCCCGTTGCTGGAGGTGAAGATTTAGTCCAATGTGTGTCCTGCGTTGTGGGTGGGGTCAGTGACGAGTTGGGGGGGGGGGGGTCCGATTTTATTCATGCTGTCGAGTGGGCTGGCGGTGTTGGTATTGTTGAGGTCGCCGAGGTGGAAGTTCAGATCTCTGAAGAAGATGTAGTCTTTGGAGTCAATGGAGAGATGGGCGATGAAGTCAGGGATGACGGGGTAGAATCTGGGGCGTGGTCCAGGTGGTCTGTAAGTGAGGATGTCTCTGATGGTGGCTTTTTCCATCTGTTTGGAGTGTGCAGTTGAGATGTTCCATGGTCTGGATGGTGTCTTCTGTCTTGGTGGTGAAGTGGATGTTTTCTATGTGGATGATGGTGATCCCTCCTCCGGATCTGTTGGTGCGGTCTCGGTATGTGAGCTTGTAACCGTCAGATGTTGCTGTGGCAATGAAAATTCCTACCGTAGATTGTGGGGAGGTGCGGCAGTAGTGGTTGTCGTAGCATACGTGGTCCAGGGCTCGGAGTTCAGCAGCGGTATATCTGTGGGATGTAAGAGAACGAGGGTTCTTGGCACTCGGTGCAGTCCAGGCACTGTCTGGTGCACACGATTGCCTTTGGCGTGCCAGAAGCGCAGCCGCGCTGTGGCCTCCATTAAGTAGGTCCTAGGAGAAGGCAGGGGAGCTGGGTGGCATTGGCTGGAGCCGCCTGGAAACGAGCAGCGTCAAAACAAGCAGGAGAAAAATGAGGGAACAAAACAAGCAGGAGAAAAAGAAGGGGACAAAACGAGGTACAGGCAGGCAGGCACAAACAGGAAAAGGGCAAAGGCAAAGATCAGAAGAATGGGGGAAAAAAAAAAGACACAAGGAGGGCAAGAATCGGGCGGCTTAGGGGCCAACAGCAAGAGAGAGACCTGGGCCTCGGAACTGCTCAATGGGGTTGCGCTGCTGTCTCCATTAAGTAGGTTGGGTGGAGGGAGAGGCAGGGGTGGCGGTGGATGGGGATGGCAGGAGGTGGGAAACGGGCAACGCCAAAACTAGCGGGAGAAAAAGGAGGAAACAAAACTAACGGAGAGAAAAAGGAGGAAACAAAACAAGTGGGAGAAAAAGGAGGGAAACAAACGTGGCAGAGGCACAAGGAGGGCAAGAATCTGGCTGTTCTGGGGCCAACAGTGAGATCTGGGCCCGGGACTTGCTCAATGTGGTCGCACTGCGGCCTCCAATAAGTAGGTCAAGGAAGGATGGGGGGCGGTGGGTGGCAGTGAGCGGGGCTGGCGGGAGGTGGAAAACAGGCAGCGGCACAACAAGCGTGAGAAAAAGAAGAGAACAAAACAATTGGGAGAAAAAGGAGGGAAAAAACAAGGCACAGGCAGACACAAAAGGAAAACAGAAATTGAGCCCAGTGTTCCACATGGCCACAAAGGACTGACTCAACTGGGTTTGCTGCCTGGCACTTCTCTCTGTATATCTTCATGGAGGTATTCAGCCACATTCCGCTTAAGGTTTCTGGGGGGGGAGAGAGAGAGAGAGAGAGAGAGAGAGAGAGAGAGAGAGAGAGAGAGAGAGAGAGAGAGAGAGAGAGAGAGAGAGAGAGAGAGAGAGAGAGAGAGAGAGAGAGAGAGAGAGAGAGAGAGAGAGAGAGAGAGAGAGAGAGAGAGAGAGAGAGAGAGAGAGAGAGAGAGAGAGAGAGAGAGAGAGAGAGAGAGAGAGAGAGAGAGAGAGAGAGATAGAGAGAGATAGATAGAGAGAGATAGAGAGAGAGAGAGAGAGAGAGATAGAGAGAGAGAGAGAGAGAGAGAGAGAGAGAGAGAGAGAGAGAGAGAGAGAGAGAGAAAGGGGGGAGAGAGAAGAGAGGGGGAGAAAAGGGGAGAGAGGAAGAGGGGGAGAGGAGAGAGAGAAAGAGAGGGGAGAGAGAGAGAGAGAAGAGAGAATGGTGTGAGTGTGGTGTGTGTGTAGTGGCGGCTACAGCTCAGCATTCTGAAGAAGCTAAAGACATCTGGTTTGTTGTGTTGATAATCTTAAGGACGAATTCTCTTTTTCTTCGCTTTTTTAAAGAAATAGTTCTGATGGGACATCGAGTTTTCTGTGGGTGATTTCTCTGCTTTACTGTAACTGAGTTCCGAATCCACAACATCCTTGAGTAAACTTTAACTGCTCGGCCTAGCCTAGCCATCATGGGACAGACCAGTGAACCAAGAACTTAACTTGGTTATTAACTGAAGTGCAATGTTATATGTACACAAGTGGGAGTAGGCAGCACCCCATGACCAAACAGACACTTCCCAGTTATCCAGAACTCACTCATACTGAGAGAAACGTCCTCGCACTTAGTTGGTTATAATAAGTTGGAGTGACACATACACCCCTCAAACATATTATGACAATAGCATGTTGTATTATTTGCACAAATACACATTGTGAATCAGACTTGCCTGAGTGCCGTCATCTTTCGCTCTCTTGATCATGTTCTGCCGCCCATCCACCCAGTAGATGAGCTTGTCCAGAGGGTCGTAGTCAATGGCCTTTACGTTGCGGAGTCCATGGATAGGGAGAATCATGTCAGGGCTCTGTTGCTCATCAAGAACCATTCGGCTGATGGCTGCCTTCTGGCTGAACAGCAGGAAGCTGCTGGGTGCTAGAATAAAGGAGACGTTTAAGAGCATTGAATGACTCGTTTACAGCAGTAGGCACACTGAGCAAGAGGGATAATTCTAGTCACCTACGCTAGTGCTATCACTCCATCAGTTCCCTTGCCCCATCTTGAAGCAGTTGCCTGTGCAAGACGTACAAAGCAATCTAACATAAAACTTGGCAGTGAATCCTCTCGAATGACACAAACTTGGCAGAGGAAGTTCAGGAGTGACACAAGGAAGTTCTATTGACAAATAAAGCTGAAAAAGGTGATCTGCACCGGGACAGGCAAAGAGGGGTGCTGCTATGGAAGTTAAGTCAAAACTGGAGACTATGCAGAGTCTACCGTGTTTCTGGCAGACAAATAAAAGGAAGGACTGTTAGGCCTTTTAGTCCAGAACTACCCGTCATGGGTGAATATCTATGTAAATAAGCAACAAGGAGAGAAATACGTACAGCTGCAGTTCCTACTGTTGGCGTCCAGTGTGTAATGAGAGGCACAGGCACAGCGGTAACCATTGGGGATGGCCAGGCACAGCTGGCCACAGTGGCCATTGTTCTGCATGCACTCATTAAGCCCATCCTGGCGCGAGGAGTGGAAGACCAGAATGTCCATGACAAAGTCCAAGTGCTCTTGTATCACAGTGCGGTTTTTCCCATTGGTTTTGTCGGCCCTCTCGATGCTGTGCAGGTTCCAATCTGTCCAGTAGATGAAGTCGCTGTACTGGGTTAGGCCGAATGGATGTGGCAGGTCGTCAGCGATGATGCCCCTCTCTTGACCTGCATTTGAAGGAGAGCGTAAACAATTAGTTTAGGATACAAAAAAGACAAGGAACACATTTTTATTTTACATGGGGTTTATACAAAGTGCAAGAGAGTACAAAGAAAATGGAGAATGGATAAATAAGACTCAGTCGGCAAAGAGGGTCAACTTGGAGAAGAGTGGGAGCCAGAAGGGAAGAGTAGGATAGTGGACCTAACAATATCTGCCAGGAACGATGTATGTATATGTATGTATATTATTGTGGGGCCAGCAGAGAGTTGCCTGACACAGGTGCAGGAGGTGGGAAGGAGAGCGCCACCCACATGGGGGAGTGTACTTACCTAATGTGCTCTAATCTCCACCACACGCACCTGGTCGCTGAGCCTATCAGAGCAAAGCAGGCACCTTTTTGAATTGGATTCCGGCGGCACTTTTCAGTCGGGAAAAGGCATCTGACGAAGGAATAACTCCGAAATGCATCATGCCATTTCCAATAAATCTGCTGGTTTGAAAACGATCCTGTGTGTGTGCCCGGTTCTTCATGTTGCGTGAGGGGCCTTTGGATTGGAGATATATATATATATATATATATAGAGCGCCAATCGGTCTCGCTATATGGCTTTGCCAACGCAGAACCAATAGCTTTGCCAATGCTTTTTTACTGATGCTGTTCAGCATCAACAAAAATAGTTATAGCCATTCAACGGTGTGGGGTGGTGGGGTGTTTTGATGTGTGTGATGACGTGTATCAACATACATGTACCTACGTATGTCATGATGTGGTGGTCATTTTGTGCCTTTTAATTTCATTATTTACTATTTCACAATAGCGGGCGTCCATCTTGGAGCGGTAAATTAAAAAGTACATATATCGTGCAAGAAAGCACATTTACAAAAATGAACAGCCTGGTAGCAAAATGCAACTGCTGGACCCTCCTAAAAAGAAAACCAAATACAGGATGGAGTGGTGGATACATGGAATGCAGTGGGGTGGGTGGGTATGTTGGTAGGAGCCATTATACAGCTCCACCGACAAGTGAGGGCAGGTGGGAACATATCAAGAAGTGGGGGAGTAGTTTTACTTTTGAAAAAAGCAGAGTGTTATAGGGAGAGGTAGGGGTGGCAACATTTGAGCTTGTGTGGGAGAGCAACACAGACCAGCATGGGTGTGTAGGGGGGAAGCAGCACACAGGAGGAGAGCAAGAAAACACAAGTATTCCCAGGGAGCACCGGAAAAACAAATAGTTCCCTGAATTTAAGCAGTGGAAGGACACAAGTTATTCAATCAAAAAGAACCAGAGACATAAGAAACAAGAAAGCCTTCTAATCGTGACCAAGGAGCTGACCAAAAGCGCACTATATCTATATACTTTAATGCATTTCAGACACTAGGTATTTGAGAAAGACAGCGAAATTGGTCTGTAGGCGAGATCTTTTAAGTGGAAACTCACATACAACGTGCTGTCTTCTGTGTAGAATGTTTGGATGCACAGGAAGAGGCAGCAGGGAAAGAGAAACCAAAAAAGACAGTCAGCAAAAGAGGGGCAGAAAGAGCAAGAAGGACAGGGGAAGGGAGCGAGACAGACAAAGGAGGGAAAAGGGATAAAATGACAAAGGAATATGTGCCCAGAGGCAGTGCGAGAAAGTACAAGTATTGGCAAAGCCAATAGGTCGTGCCTATGCCAGAGCTATTGGCTTTACCAATGTGTTAGCCATATTGTACACCAGCGTAGCTGCTGTTCAGCATGGCTAAAAGTTAGTGACATAGAGGAGAGTTGCGTGGAATGTCAGAGTGGAATGGCGAAGAGTAGAGTGTGGCGAAGAGTAGAGAGTGGCAGAGAGTGTCGTGGATTTGGAGTGGCATTATGAGGAGTTGGTTAGAGTGGCATACACTGGAGTGCCGTAGAATGGACTGGTGTAGAGTGCTTTGGCAAGAGTGGTGCAGAGTATAGTGGCATAGAGTGCAGTAGCATTGAATTCAGCAGCTTACAACGCAGCATTGTGAAATACAGT
This sequence comes from Triturus cristatus, assembly GCF_964204655.1. Taxonomy (NCBI): domain Eukaryota; kingdom Metazoa; phylum Chordata; class Amphibia; order Caudata; family Salamandridae; genus Triturus; species Triturus cristatus. The sequence continues at coordinate 710,837,862 of NC_140583.1, forward strand.
GGCATAGATTAGAGAGGTGCATAGTAGATTTGAGTGGTAAATAGAGTGGAGTGGTGCAGAATGGAGTGGCGCAGAGTATTGCTGAGTGGCATAGAGAGCAGTGGCGTAGAGTGGTGGAGTAGAGTATAGTCCTGCAGTGTGCAGTGGCACAAAGTGGAGTAGTGCAGAGTAGAGTTCAGTAGAGGATATTGCAGTGTTGCAGAGTAGAGTGTCAGAGTGCAGTAGTGTTGAGTGTAGAAGATAGCAGTGGCTTAGAGTACAGTGATGCAGAGTAGCGTGCAGTGACAAGAGTGCATTGGCGTAGAGTGCAGTGATTAAGAGTAGAGCGGCACAGAGTGGAGTGGCATAGAGTAGGTTTTTTGAGAGTAGAGTGAAGTGGAGTTGAGTGGTGCAGGTTAGAGTGTTGCTGCGTAGAGTGGCATAGAGGGTAATGGCATAAAATAAAGCAGAGTAGAGTGGGGGCATAGAGAGCAGTGGTGCCAATTAGCTTAGAGTGGCGAACAGGGAATTGGTGTAGAGTGCAGGGGTATAGAGTTCAATGGTACAGAGTAAGAGTGCATTGGCGTAGAGTGTATTGGCACAGAGCGCAGCGGCGTAGAGTGCAGTGTTGCAGAGTGGCGTAAAGTACAGTGGCACAGAGTAGAGTTGTGGGGAGTAGATTGGTGTGACCTACACTGGAGTGGTGTACATGCAGTGGCGAAAAGTTGAACAGTATGGTGGCGAAGAATGCATTGACATAGAGTACAGTGGTACAGGATAGAGTAGAGAGGCATAGCGTGGAGTGGTGTGGTGCAGAGTGGAGTGGGGTGGTGTAAAGTGGAGTAGCGCAGAGTAGAGTGGCATAGAGCGGAGTATGCATGGTATGGTAGCCTACTGCCACTACAGACAACATATTTTTCATTGAAATTACCATAGCATTTGCATAGACAAACAGTTGTACTAATAAACCTATACAGTGCACAAACGAAAATGTGTGAAAATTGCATCACCTAGTGTACTGGTTTGTTTTACCATATTCAAGTATTTGTTTCCAACAGACTTCAGAAATAACAAAGAATGTGCTTTATCTGTGTTCCTAATTCGGATATATTCAGAAATACTTGCACAGTTCATTTAAATGCTGTCGTGTGCTAAAAAAAAACAAAAAAAAACAACCTTACCTACTCTCAATATCCAGCAAGATAGTCACATAAATCCTCTCACTCTGCAGGAAGAAAAGAAAACACGCGCCCACAGAAGACAGCGCCTGACATTTGACCTTGGTCTTTAAATAGACAGCAAATGTGACAAGATCAGAACAAGATTCAAGCAAAGAAAGGCTCAATGGGCAAATCATTGGCAGCCACTGACTCCTGGCTCTGCTGTGCCTGGATAGCAAGTAGCCATGGTCCCAGCACTCTCTCAGCAGTGCCAGGGTGGAGGGTAGCTGCCCGATAGCTTCCCAGGTTAGACCCTGAGCTCTAGTCTCTTAGACAAGAGGTGGAGTTCTGTGTTTTTTGTAAACGAAGATTTATTTAAGAAGTTTTTTATAGCGCTGGCCTGACCCTAGGGTATCGGAGCGCTTTACAGCAGGAAACATTGCATAGATTCAACAACACAAAACAGTAGAGTGACACAATAACAGTGCAAGACAGACTAAGTTTTTGTAGTCCTTCGGAGCCTTGGCGTTGGAGCAGAGCGCAGTGTCAGTTGGCTGCTCCGATTGATCCTATCCACTCCCTAGGGAGCGGTTGAGGAACAAGATTTTGAGTTGGCTTTTGAATTTTGCAAAGGAGGGAATCGTTCTGATGTGGGGGGAATAGAGTTCCAGATTTTTGGAGCGCTACCGGCGAAGGACCGATCTGCAGTTTTTTGTTTTCGAGTTTTTGGTGGGATGAGTAGAAGGGAGTTTGAGCTTCTGAGATTCCTAGCCTGACCGGCTTTTTTGAGTTTTTTTGCCAGATATTCGGGTTTGCCGGTATGTAGTGCTTTATGAGTGAGGCAGGCTGTTCTGAAGCTAATCCGCATTTCGACCGGAAGCCACTTAAGTTCCCTGAGTGCAGGAGAAATGTGGTCAAATTTCTTGATACCGGTGATCATTCTGGCTGCCGCATGCAGCGTTGTTTTGAGGGGAGCCAGGTGCGATTTTGGAATTCCAGATAGGACTGCGTTCCCATAGTCCAGTCTTGACAGTACCAGTTTGGGTGGCCTGTTTGAGATCAGTGGGAGGGATGAGGGGTTTTATTTTGTTCAGTAGTCTGAGGTTTAGGAAAGCGCTCTTGGCCGAATTTTTGATATGTCTGGTCATGTTCAGTTTCGGGTCTAGAGTGATGCCTAGTGATTTGACAGAATCTGCTAGCGTGAGATTTCCTTTGAGCGCATCGACAGCCTTTAGCCATTCGGCAATTTGGGGGTTTTCTTCCTTATTCGAGATGGGGAGTGTCTCAGTTTTGTCCGGATCTAGTTTAAGGTGGTTGCATGATAGCCAGTGTTGAACATCGCTCAGTACGTCATTGAGTCTTTCAATGTCTTTGAGGGAAGTAGTTTCCAAATATATCTGAGTATCATCAGCGTAGAGATGGAAGCGGACGTTGGCTTTTTTGAGTAGTTTGGAGAGAGGCTCCATGTAGATGTTAAAGAGTTGTGGGGATAGCACCGAGCCTTGAGGGACACCCTTGTTGACTTGGTGGAGGTCGGAAGTGAAGTTTTTGATTTTTATTTTTTGCGTACGGTTGTGCAGGAAGGAGGAGAACCATTGGAGGACCACTTCGCCAAGGCCGGCTCTTTCTTGGAGAGCCCTAAGGAGCAGATTGTGATCTACCGTGTCAAATGCTGCCGAGAGGTCAAGGAGTATGAGGAGGCAGCATTGGTCAGAGTCAAGTGATCTGTGGATATCGTCAATGATGTTGAGGATCGCTGTTTCTGTGCTACAGCCTTTTCTGAAGCCAGATTGGTGGGAGTCCAGTAGGTTGAGGTTGTTCAGGTGTTGGGTTAGTTGTTGGAGAACGCATCTTTCGAGGGTTTTGGACAGAAGGGGGAGATTCGAAACAGGTCTAAAGTTATTCAGTTCCGTAGTGTCAAGGCCGGGTTTTTTCAGCAAAGGTGTGACTTGTCCCCTTTTAAGGCAGTCTGGAACGACTCCATTTTTTAAGGAACTATTTATGATTGTGCACCAAAGCGGGGCTAGGGTGTGCTTCAGTTTTTTGGTCAATAGGGGAGGAATGGGATCTAGGATATGAGCTGATGGTTTGGAGGTGGAGATCAGCGTGACAATCTCGGATTCTTGTATGGGGCGGAAGCTGAGCCAGGAACTGGAGGGGGTACCGGGAGAGATGTCGAGCGACCCGGACGTGGTGCTTCTTGTAGGGTGTGTATTGATGGCGTCGAGTGCAAGTTCGATCTTATTGATTTTATCCTTGAAAAAGTTGGCGAAGTTGTCGCAGAGTTCTTTGGACGCCTGTATAGAGGAGTTCACGGGTTTGGAGGTTTGTTTCCTGATGATGCTATAGAGCTCTTTAGGTCTATTTTTTGCGCTGTCCAGCGCGGAGCGGAAAAAGCTGGATTTCTTGTTTTTTATGTGGTTGTTTTACTTCCTACAGGCTGTTTTGAGTTGTTCGCGGAGGATGGAGGTAGGGTTATTCCTAAGATTGTTAACAGAGAGAAGTCTAACAATGGGCTGATTGTACACAAAGAAACGGGCCTGGCTTGCAGCGCAGTGTGTGAGGTAACAGACACTGCGCTATTGTCTGGCAGAGTATTTTTATCAATCCGGATACTAAAAGGTCTTAACAAGCATTAGCGATTGCGGCAGAAGCAAGTGGGCTGCTTGCTCACCTGCAAATCTTGTGCTACCAAAACATTTTTCTCTGCCACCACTACCAACAAAATGCATTTTGGGGTCAGCTGGTCATGCTGCTTTCAAGCAATGTCATGCATTTCCAATATGCACCGCATGTATATGTATTGTGCAATTCCTTATATATGGAGGCTAAAATGGGTCTGTGTTTTGAGTATATGGATGTTTCACACTATTAGGGACTGTGACATGCAAATGGATGCTACAGTCGTCATGTCATTCTTGAACCATCACTTAGACAGTATGTTCAGTATCGCTCTTTGATGCTATATGGGGCTCGTTCATTCTCTGAAACAATGGCCAACAAGGCAAACCCAAATAAAACAAAGAGGGCAGTTATGGCGATAACATGATGCGGATGTGTATTGTCTGACCGGAAGATATGGGGTAGCAGGGAAAGGGCAGGAGATGAGAAACGGAAATAATGTTAGCCGTACGTTAGAGGATGGAGAGGCGTGGTATCTGGACAGTCCCAAGAAGGCAGACCCAGGATTTCTGATGTGGGTGCAGACGGAGCACACCAATGCCAAAGATGAGTAGTGGAGACAGTGTATGGAGGCGACAGGAAGGGGAACCACAGGTTGGAAGAGGGGAAACATACTGGTGAAGAAAGGGGGAAAAACCAGGAGGCGGGCGCTAAGTAGAAGAGGAGGAGACAGAGCCATACAGGCAAGAGGAGGTGAGGACATGGGCAATGGGAAACAGAGGCAACCAGTAAACATGGAGAGCAAAATGATAGGCATTAAGGGAAGACAAGAACCTAAAGCAGTAACTACGACACACAAATGCCATAAGGCGAATCCAACAAACTTTACAAGAAAAAAATGAAATGGAGACCATAAACGACGCAAGGGCACAGAAGAGGACTTCTGGTGGTCTGGTGATAGCTTTAGGTTACAAAAGAGGTACCAAACAGAGCGCAATAACATAATTCTATCTGAGCAAAAAGTATTTCCAGTTTTTAAAAAAAATACTGTTTCTAGGAGTGCTGGTGTGATATTGAAGGCCGTACATTCATGAAATATTTAATTTATAATGTAATATGATAGATATTAAATTGTTCTTTTGAAAAGCTTTACGTTGTCTAGCCGGTAACCTCTGCATGATTCGTGCCAAAATGGGGTGTTGGGTGACTGGCCTGCAGAGATAATCAGTTGCTACAACTAAATATTTTTCCAAAAAAAAGTCACATCTATGACACATTTTTCGGGCCTTTATTTGTCCAAACACCAACCACGGAGAATATATAAAGAAAAAAACTACACTTCTGTCCCAACCCTGAAAGTGAAAGCAGCACAGTGAATCCTGGAGCAGAACGTGGCAAATACTGGAGGTAAGACTTGTCACCACACCTCTGGTTTATGTAGCCGTGAAAAGGAACGCATGCACGTGCATGCATGCAAGGGCTTTGGAAATGCACACAGCCCTGGTGACGTGTGCACAACTGGGCATATTGTTGTCACACACAAATACTGTGCTCTGTGTTGATGAAAGACAGAAATGCCGAACTAGTTGAACTGGTGAGGTTCTTGGGCCCACACATCCTTTAGAAAAATCCCTGCAGACTTTTTAACATAACTATATTTTATGTCCAAGGTAGATTTGAATGGCCTTTTACACAAAATGCAATCCGCGCAGACATCCATCCACACAAGCATGCGGATACCTAAAGCTTGGAATCTACCAACATTCGGTAAAGTGGTCTCTGACTCGGCTTCCACAACATGTACAAGGAATAAACGGCCAAAGAGTCACATCCCCTCCTATTGGTGGATAAGTGTAGCCAATGCACTACCGCGCCCTGACCATTCTCGCACATACTTTGCTCCACTCTTAATACTGATATGGATCGATTTTGTTAGCTGCCGTGTCATAAACACTGATATAACCGCAGTCTACCCAGTTGTTGGCCTTTTTTATGGTTAATAGAATTAGTGCTAGTCTAGTTCCTTGACGTCACCTGTTTTGAAAGCCTACACTTAAACATCTATATAGTGTAGTTTTTTTAAGTCTTTTAACTACAATCAAAAGATATTTATTTTACTTTTTATAAATCCAATAACAGCTTAGCCAACACAGAGGAAATGGTTTAAAGATCTTCTGAGGTTCTGCTGATATAAAAGAGTGTGGTACATCAGGAAACATTGGGACTTCACAAGCCGCACTCCCTGATAAGGTATAACCTGGCATACTTCAGGATGAAGACACAGGTAAGGGGTATAATGTAGGTACAATCTCAGCCCACACAACCTTTAACGACCGAAGAAGCACTTTACCTAGCATGTTTGATGACTCAATCATATTCGTGTCCAAGTCGGTCCAATACAACCTTTGGTCGGCATAGTCGATGGTCAAATCATTTGCACGTCCCACTTTGTCCACGAGTGTGATGCTGCTAGTTCCATCCATGAAGGCACGGACGATCCTGGGTTTACCACCCCACTCCGTCCAGTACATGAAGCTGTAATGAAAAGAGGAGACACTTACTAAGAGAAAAGTTTGAAATCAATAAATCGCCAAGCTTCAACGCCAATTCAGTTAGTTAAGCAATTTCATATACCCCAAACATACAGCAATACGTCACAAACAATGCTATAGCACACAGAAAAAGAAATTGTACCTAAACACCTGATTAACTTCAATTTCAGAGGAAGAAACTTTCTCAAGGAAACAGAAAGAGGCTATTTACAAGAAGGCAAACATTCACACTATCAGCACATAACTGGGTGAGATGGCAACCATGTGTTGTAGATCAGCAATTTTCTAGTCCTGGTTACTAGACACTGACATTACCTGGTTTCTCATGAGACTTTAAATCAATATATATTGTCTGGTACTGGAAAGAGTTGAAGTTGAGAATTTTAGCGGTCCACCCAAAGCAGAAACTGTACTTGAGATACCCCCAGAATGGGAGGCAAGGTTTGGGTTAAGGAGTGACAAATACATAATAAAGGAATTAATTTTATTATACAAGTAATTACTACACTTCTGTTTCTAATTGCTCTAAAACCCAATTTTCCTTTTCTTTTAAATCTGTTTTTGTTTTTCACATGTACACATTCAAATGGAAACTGAAGATTCAAGAGAAACTCAAGAATGCAAGCTACTGAAGTTACTCGATGTACACGTCACACCATATCAAATCACTGTAAACTAACAGCTTCTCAGAGGCTCCTGCATAAATCCATTTTGGGTACTGGGCACACATGCCGCTTAAGCAGTGCTTGATTTGACCCGGGCGCATGGTACTCATTTTCGGGGGCTGGCACTTATTTTTCGGCATCAAACATTTACAGAGAGCAAGAGACAGAAAAACAATGCGGAAAGACTGAGGAAGAGAGAGAGGAAAATCGTCATAAAGGAGAAAGCAGGAACCTGCAAGAGTGAGATAAAGGCTCAGGAGTGTCTGGAAGTGGGTTGAAGAGGCTGAGGTGGATTCAAGACTATGCAGCCTTGCTATAAGGCGGGCTGACATTTAGTTGCACCGCCGGCGAGCCTTCAAACCAGCGCTCTGGGCACCGGCACTCATTCTTTTATAAATTAAGCACTGCTCTCAAGTACAATGGTAACACGTTTCTGCATCTTGGATCTCCAATCTGGAGCAAAGGTTCATGGTTTAAAAAAAATGCCTAGTGACTTACAAGCATACTGACATATACAGGCTTAGACCATTCACCGTCAGTCAGACGCCAGACCCTCCTCATCCCAGTTCCCTCTAACCAACCAAGTTGCGCTTTGCCCTATCAATTGCAGAGGGCCTTGTTGATCCCAGCTGTCAGCTGCCGTGCCTTCACATGTGCCAGCATCTGTTCTGATGTGTTTCCTCTGGGGCGTCTGGGGACACAGTTTAGCTCTTTCCAGATGTCGTTACCAGTCGTATGTATTGAGGGAATTCACTCTGTTGCACCACAAATATCTAATGTGTTTCCTCAGAGGTCACAAATAACCACCAATAGAGTTTCCCCAATGTTAGGGAGACTATGGGCTGATTTAATTCTTGGTGGTAAAGATACACTGTCGCAATGGTGATAGACTATCCTCACCACCAAGAATGTGGTCCGCCCACTGTATTTAAATTCAGATGGGCCTTTGATTTATTTATGACGGAGACTACTCCATCTCTGCCATGATTAAACCCCTCCGACAGGCATGTGGAGTAAGTGCCGTCAGACACAGACCTGCAATTCCACCCGCCAGATTTTAGATGGGCGGAATTAGAGGTCAGTTTTCACTGTCTGTCACTGACAGGAAAACCCTGGAGTTAAGGGGCAGTGAAAACTGCTAAATGCTCCCTGGCCCCTCAAAGCAAGGTGAGCATTTGCGAAAAGAAAATACTGCTTCAGGTAATTTACACCAGCTCCCTGATGGAGAAACGGGCCACCGCCAACAGTCCTGGCTTTCCCATCATTGACCCATGCAAATTTCAGTACATATAGCACACATTCTGTTTTTTTAGATATGGTTGACTGACAGAGAAGAAGGCAAGTTTTGATATAATTCAATGAAGGATTAGTTAGCGGCCCTTATAAGAAACCAATGATACTGTGTCTAAAACTTGCATTTATGATCCTTAGTGTCTCATTGTCTGTGTACCACGTTGGTGAGGGCTGCCCAATAAATTATTCTGTGACCCTCAGTCGGTGCAAAATAGTAGTCCTACTTCGATGTTTGTGAAATGTAATAGTTTTTGCTTTTTAAAATCTGGTCACCCTACTTAGCATGTCACAGCCCTGGCTATCCAGTGCACCACTACTATATTGTGCTTAATTTTCATGAAGGGTGTGTAAACACCATATTGGCACTGACCATGTAAACAGTGGTAATCAATGTTCGCATTAACCAATTTATGGTGTTACAGTGACCCACCTAAGAATGACGGACGACCGAGTCTGCCTTGCTAGGTTTAAAAACTCATAACCTCCTTTACAGTACTTATGTCAGCGGTGAGCGGACTAGCTCATCTACCTGATCACATGTGACTTAAAAAGATCAGTATACATTAAATAAGTATGATTAATTAACTGAATGTCCAGCTGTATGCTACTGCATGCAAGAGGCAAAAAATAATATGTGTCACTAATCAACAGTATTTATGAGGAAATTTGATTTATTCTATGGTGTGGTTGTGCAACGTTACTGAGCTTGTCTTGGGTCCAGTCAGGCTCATTTGTAAAACCATAGCTCAACCATGGGTAGTGGTGGCTTCAAGAAGCTTTGTCAAAGGAACAGTTGCAAAGCATTTAGCAGTACCAAAATAACTGAATAAGCAAAAACGTGACACAAAAGAAATCCAACACCAATTGATAAGAATATATCTCGTTTTAAGGAAATTTTTAGATACCAACACAAACAAAGATCTACCAGAGGGTTCCGGAGCTATAGAATTTTAAACAAATCCTAAAATCACCGTTTGTCACTCAAAAGGCAAATATTTTATTAAAAAAAAGTTGTGTTTGGGTTCTTCAGCCCGCTTTGGGTGACCAACAGTGGTGTCACTAGGGTTGGTGTCACCCGGTGCGGGTAACTCATGGTGTCACCCCCTCACGACTTACCGCATGGACCTCCTCCGCCCGAGTCCGCCAGTGGACACAGTTGGCAAATAACGGGACCATACAGAATCCTTAGTAACGTTTGTAAATGTAGGTCCTATATTTACAAAATGTGCCTGTTAACAACAGTGTGATAATGATTCATTAATCAGGTTGTAAAGTGGGCTACCTGCTAGTCAACAGTTTATTGGAATTTATAATATCATAGGTATGGTATTTTTTACTTGGTGTTCCCACCATCCAGCAACACGATATATCAGTGGTCGAAGTGGGGGAAAAAAAGTAGGGGAACTGTGGGCGGAGAATCAGAGGGCGGGAATAACCCAAGGATTGGATCAGTGGGCAGAGCCAGAGGCGTGGCCAGAATGCACAAACATCTCAATTTTTTGCATTTGTTTGGTTTCACTGCCCAGTTTTATCAACCAATGGATACACATGATTATTTAAGGTTATAATGAGTTATTGACAGTAAAATGTGTTCACAAAGTGGGATATGCTTCTAATCACAGAATGTCCCCAAATACGATAAAATGTGGAAGCACAAGCCATTTGTCTCCGAGCCATGGAGTTTCTGTCATCAGCACTTCTCCCTTTTCCAAAACAGCAGTTCAAACATGAATGGCTCAAAATCCTAGTTTGCAAATGTTTTCTAAATAATAATGGCTCTGGCATATTTGCCTCATAATGCAAGATCTGCAGCATGATCGGACCATTTAAACTAATAAATTGTTTGTAGCTCAAACGTATCAAAAGTTAATAAAAAATGTGACTTGTGTTGCTGCGGAGTAGATGACAGTTAATAGCTCACTGTTCTATGTTAGGATTTTAACTTATAAACTGCAAGTAACAAAAGGATCTCTCTGACAAAAGCAGTAGCCCACTGGCCTATTTACATTATGTGCACTTTGTGATCTACATGGTACATGTTATTTGCAGCAGGTACATTAACCCTCTGAGCTACCTTTCCATGAGTCAAATCTTCTATTAGACAAAATTCCGATCTCTCTCTAGGAAGAACATTAATCACCAGAGTCATCATGACATTTTTATTGTTACCGAAAATTACTGGAGGCCAGGAAGGAGGCAGCAAGCGCTTTTAGAACCATAATATACTTGCAAAAATGATGCCTCCACCTAAAGTGAGCACCTGGTGCGGTCACACCGGTTGCACCGCCCTAGAGCTGGCCCTTCTCAAGGGTCCTGTGATCTCAGTGACAGGGTCACTGTTCTAGGGTGTACTGCTTCATAGACCTGCCCGCAAGACTGGAGGTGAACTTCAGTATGAATAGTGGTGGACAAGCCTTGAAGGTTAACCTACACTTGTCATGCTAGGGTCCACCTGCTCGTGCTACGACACCGGGGCTTCTAATGTCTTGCGAAGCCTTCTAAGGTCTAGCATGAGATAGTGCTCTCTCAGGAGAGTGGTCTGGCGGACCGGTTATTAAGGCTGAACCTGGTTCCCCAGTTCCAAATTCAGCAGCTCTGGCCATAGTGCCACATCCTCTCCCCCACTGAACACCATACTGCCCCACTGAGAAAAACTCAGACTACCTTCAACTACAACCCAATTGTTGCCAGCTATAAACACCTGGATGCGGCCCAATTTAAATTACGCACTGGACAAGAGCAATATGTGGCCTACAAAAAAAAGTGACGGCATCCTGGAAAAAGCAAACAATCATAGGGAATGCAAAATTTTGCAAACCATGTGAAATGTAAGCAGGAACAACATGGTTACCTTAACACTTTTACACTCACTGTTCTGAAATCAGGGAGTGCTTTTGCCTGAAAAGTTAAGGACATGACAACAGGGCCCTGAATGGACCCATTTCAATGGCCATTGCTTATATCCTTACAAAACGTAAGCAGTATGGTAAAAAAAGACAACATCCCTAGATACAGAGCAGCAGTACACATTTTGTTTTTCAATCCTCACATTGCAGTACCTCCAGGATTGGTGCACTAGTTCCAAGCCCAGGGAAAACAAAGCCAAGACAACAAAAATAGCGCTTCACTGGCAAACTCTGTAAAAGTGGCGCTAATGTGTTTGGGTGTGAATAAAAGCAATCTGGACAGTTTTCTACCACTCTGTCTTACTTTATTTAGTTATTTATTTTTCATATTTTTAAACTTTTATTCCCGATGCTGAATTTTGGAATAAAATGTCAGAAAAATATGACATTGATTTCCAGCAAAAGTGATTTTCTTTTTTGGATCCATTTCACAGGGAAGCAAATAAAAGATAGGAGAGGAGACAGTGCGCACTGCGCACAGGCACCTCCTCCTCCTGAAAGGTTAGGCTGCTCTGCGCACACCGGCCCTGTTGGTGTCACCCCATGTGAGGGTGTCACCCGGTGCGGTCTGCACCCCCCGCACCCCCATAGTGACGCCGCTGGTGACCAACTCCAGCATGGAGCAAGTCAAAGGGGCCAATTAGGCTTTTCAGAACAGCACAGTCTAAGCAGTCTCTAGTTCAGTTCCAGACACAATGGGCAAACTCTCATTGACATCAATGGAGTGGTCCCGATGCAAAGGATACTGATGGGATCGACAAGGGTCTTCCTGGAACGACCCCTCAGTCCACAATCACGGTGGTGGGACTTTTGACACAGTGGCCGTTGTCCCTCGAAGCCCAGGTAAAGTCTAACCAAAAAACTGTTGCCATTGGTCTACTGTTCTCAGGTCGCAGCTTATTCAGCGGCTACCTTTAACTGAGGCTAGTGTTCATCTTTGGCAACCAAACTGCACTTTGTTGACTCAGGACCAGAAGACTATGGGTAGAACATTCTGAGTGTCAGAGTTTGGTCACCTGGGCTGCGCTTCAGCAGGTAGCGGTGAACGAGCAGTTGTGGCTACCAACTCTGCCAAGGTGGCTTCTTCAACATTTGCGGCCCTGGTACAGTTGGTCATCCACCTGACTCTAGGAGTTCACCTCTTCTGTCTGGGGACGACTTTTCCTAGAGCAGGGCACCACAGGTACAGTCCTCTCTTTACTAGCCCAGGAGCAGCCGGTGCAGTCCAGTCTTTGGTATTGCCTCTCTTTGCCAGGTCCAGGGATCAGCAGGGTAGTCCTTCTTTGGTACGCTCTCCAGTGCAGATGTGATCAGTAGCCAAGGGTGGTGCTTTTATGCCTACAACTTGCCCTCAGGATGCAATAACTATTAGCCAATGGGCTACAGAGTCCCATCCCGCCTGATGACAACTTCCGGCTTCCTGCCAGGGAGAGGTAAACTCCTTCCAACAACAGGCCTCTATTTTGTCCTTTCCTGGGAATTGTTTACACCTCTCCCCAGGAGGGCAGAAGACTGTCTTGAGAACAGTATCTGCAAATGGCCACTGGAAAACTTGGCAACAGTGAGGCATCTTTCTAAAGATTTTTAATCAAAAGTTACATTAAATTCGACTTGCGCATCATGTCGGGTTTAATGCAAGAATATTTTGATACCTGGAAGTACCAAGTTTGGTGGTCGCATTCAGGAGTTCGTACAGCTGAGTTGGCACTGTGTAATCCTGCACTTGCCAATGGAGCTACTAGCCTTTCTGCAGTATAAACGACAATTTGATGTTTTTACTGTTAAGACATATAAAATACTAGTCCAACTTTTTAATATACAGCACCCTGTCGTTAGGGCTCGACAGGCCTACCTTCGGGATGATATATATATATATATATATAACAAGCATTGAAAATGCAATAAGTCTCGCCCTCGTTTAAGTTAAAGCAATTCTGTTTGTAATTAGGTGGCTTTTAGCTTTGCTTTGATTAGTGTTTTTCAAACTTTCATGTACATAACATGCATATAGGTATATGTATGCATGCATTCATATTCGTATTTATATAGCTATGCAGATGTATATATGTATGTTTATACAAATTTATATATAAATCTAATCCTGAATCCATGGCCAAAACCACCTGGCTGTCACGTTCTGGCTCTTTCAAATGTTCATCTTGTCGTGCCTGCAAATTTGGAACCAATGTTTGAGTACTATACAGCATTCAGTAACATTCCGGTCCAAATAAAAAATCATTTTACATGTCGTACAGATTTTGCAGTATATGTGCTTGAATGCACATGTCACCTCAAGTACATTGGCAGCACCAAATTACCGGTTTTCAATCGCATTTTGCAACATCTACGTGCGATTGTCAACTCGGATTCTACGTATCCTGTTGCCCGACATTTTAAAGCCATTCATTCCAACAAAATCTGTGACCTCAAATATTTTGTTATTGGGACAGTACCCCCCTCAATTCGTGGGGGCAATAGAGAGAAACAACTACGGCAGTTAGATTCCTCTTTCATTCTATTACTTGATACTACAATGCCTAATGGAATGAATACGAGTGAAGATCTCCATAATTTTTTGTAAATATTTGTTTCTGTAACTTCTGTCGATTTTGCAGTTTGTTAACAACTCACTCAACATCCATTGTCTTTACCTTTCACTGGCAGTCCTGAATCACAGCATCAGTAATGCATTTAACTTTGTTCACTCTTTGAACGAATATTTATTTCTCGGTTTTCTGCTTCGCCCTTTCTCCTTCCTTTGCTGTATCCCTTTTCCCCTCGTTTAAATATTTTTCTTTTTTTTTTTTTAACGATATTACATCGTTTTTCATTTAACTTTATTAACTTGTCACTCTGGGAGTATTAACGAGTATATTCATTAGAAATAATTAATGGATTCAAGTCCTATACTTTACATCCAATCATTTTTGTGATCAAATGTTAGTGCTACAGCATTATGGGGCACTTGCCATGATTTTCTTGCTGTTCTTCATACAAATTTTTGATCTTTTCAAATTATAGGTATGTCTTATATCTTCAATTAATTAATTTGGATTGAACCTTAGTGATTTATTTGTAATATTGTTCACGATGATATACTCCCACAACTTAAGTATTTTGTTTATGTCTATTTTGAGCAAACTTTTTGATTGGGTGAATTTGTCTTTTTAATGGGAGGTCCGGCATCAGCGCGTCAGGTGATCAAGATTGCAGAGGCGATCGAAACGCGTCTGAGGCAGACACTTGTCTGACGAAATAAAATGTAAGGATTTGAAACCGCTAGGTGCATTTCTTGGATGACAACATTGACTGTGGTCCGTACCTGTTTCTAAAACTCCCTTTGTGAAATTGGGGGGGTCAGGACTTCTATATATTATATATATATATAATCTACTGGCGGTCGCCAGTAGATAGTTATAGTTAGGACCGTGTTTTCATAGGAAATCCGCAACATTCTATTTGGAATAACTTTGGCGCCGGTTGACGAATCCTTGTGAAATTTTCAAAATAGGTGGGGCGCTCCGCTCCTACCCTGAAAGTTTCGGGGGGATTCGTCAAGCGGGGGCTGAGAAAAAAAGGGGGGTCCCAAAATGCGTTTTCCCCATGCAATTTTCCATAGGGACCTTTAGTCCAAGGTACAGCCCGAACGGCTGAACAGAATTACTTGAAATTTGGCAGAGAGGTAGTCCTCAGCTCAGGGATGTGCCTTTTGCATATATGGAGTCAATCTGTTCAGTAGTTCCTGAGAAAATTGCAGTTAAAAGCACATACATATCTATAGCCGCGCACCGTGCGAGCACCGTGCGCGCACCCTAACGTGCGCGAGCGTAATTCTGATTGGTGGTTACATGTTAGTCAACGTTTGAATCGGTCGAAATCAGGAAGTGTCGGCCGCCATTTTGTTTGTTTTCAGTGCGAGAGTGAAAAAGGAAGGTGGCGAACGTGAAAAGGGGGCAGGGTAGAGAGTTCCTGACCCCCTAGCCTTTGTCAGGGGGTCCCTGAAGGACCCCGAAGGCAGAAAAAAACATTTTAATTTCTTTTTAAAAAAATCGCGGGGGTGTGCGCACCGTGCGCGCACGGTGAAGAAAAAAAAAATGTACATTTTTTTTTTAATACGTAGTTTATTGTAAAATAAATATATAACAAAAATAATAATACATACATAACTTAGCATTTAAAAAAACGTACAAATTCACTGAAAAAACTATAGGTTTCACACACGTTATAGTTAGGAATTAGCATTTAAAAAACCTTGCAAATTCACTTAAAAAACCATAGGTTACACACATATTATAGTTAGGTGGATATTTCACTCGTAAAAAAAACAATGAAATTCCCGCGTTATAGTTAGTTCAGATGACTATAACTCGCGCGGCCGCCACTCTATCACAAGGATGATGTCATGAGTGATGTAATATGTGACGTCATCAGCAGTGGACTGCGGTCGCGCGAGTTATAGTTAACTGAACTAACTATAATGGGGGAATTTCATTGGTTTTTTACGAGTGAAATATCCACCTAACTATAATATGTGTGAAACCTATGGTTTTTTAAGTGAATATATACATATATATATATATATATATATATATATATATATATATATATATATATATATATATGCGTAGAGAGGTAGAGAGTAGTAGAGTGGAGAGAGGTAGAGAGTGGAGAGTGAGTAGTAGAGAGAGAGTAGTATAGAGTAGTAGAGAGTGAGTAGTAGAGAGAGTAGTAGTGAGTGAGTAGTAGAGAGTAGGGAGTAGTAGAGAGTGAGTAGTAGAGAGAGTAGTAGAGTGAGTAGAAGAGAGTAGTGGAGAGTGAGTAGTGGAGAGTGAGTAGTGGAGAGTGAGTAGTGGAGAGTGAGTAGTGGAGAGTGAGTAGTGGAGAGTGAGTAGTGGAGAGTGAGTAGTGGAGAGTGAGTAGTAGAGAGTGAGTAGTAGAGAGTGAGTAGTAGAGAGTGAGTAGTAGAGAGTGAGTAGTAGAGAGTGAGTAGTAGAGAGTGAGTAGTAGAGAGTAGTGGATGTGTGATGAAGTAATGGATAGGTAGATGAAGGAGTGGATGTGTGATGAAGGAGTGGATGTGTGACGAAGGAGTGGATGTGTGACGAAGGAGTGGATGTGTGACGAAGGAGTGGATGTGATATGTGATGAAGGAGTGGATGTGTGATGAAGTAATGGATAGGTGATGAAGTAATGGATAGGTGATGAAGTAATGGATAGGTGATGAAGGAGTGGATGTGTGATGAAGTAATAAATATGTGATGAAGGAGTGGATGTGTGATCAAGTAATATCTAGCTAGAGCACATGAATGGAAGGGTGGCCTTGAGGAATGGAGGAGTAAGTGAATAATTGCCCAGTGATTGAAAGAATGGAGGGGTGAGTGAAGAAATGGATGAGTGGACTTGAAGGATGGATAGGTGAAGTCAAGTAACAGGTGGGTGAGTGAAGCAATGTATAAGAGGGTGAAGGAATGGCAAATGAAATAAGGGTAAGTTAAAAAATCAAGGAATGTCTGAATGAGCGTGCATGTTGAGTAAGTAAATATTTTATTTGAGGATTAATTAAAATTGTACCAATATATTAGCAAGCACTGGCAAAGCCAACATATAGCAGTTTTAGGACCATCTGGCTTTGGCAATTCCTCATGGCTATGCTGTAATGGGATTCAATTTACCTTAATATGTACTTTAACACACACATTTGATAAGTCTTCATTTAATACATGGGAGTCGACCAACCTTGCATAAAAATGTGTCTCTAATTTCCTCATTACCCTTGGGACGACCCTAGTCACCTGTAATAGAGACATGCCATAGGCACTCAACTGTAATAACTTATTACAGTTAAGTTTGGACGTCACAATATCTGCTGCCAGCGCCAGAAGCAAGTGTGAAAGGCAGGAAATAGCACATAATTAAAGGTGCATTTTTAAAAAAAATTAAATGTGACTTTTCTTTCTTCTGCTCTTTTTTTTTTTTTTTTTTTTTTTAGAGAAACAGTGATCCGCAGAAAGGAAATAATTGTGGCAACATGTTTATATCTTCCAAGCCTTAAGTAATTATCTCTCTGCAGGTGTCTGAGCCAAAATATTTTTTCAATTCGGACTGGTTTTTATATCACATTTAACTGCTTTTTGCATGTTTAATTTTGAACTAGAGAGTCTCATTTTAATCCTAACAGTCACAATTATCCTCTTTCATATAAAAGAGCACCACTCCAAGGATATAAACAGTTTGTGTAAAGGGTGGTAGTGTGAGCATGTTTTATAAGGAATAAAGTTCCCCGTGCCATACATTATAAGGATATTGTAAACCTCCATCCATTAGATGGCTCCCTTTGGGTTCCTTCTTTGCAAGCCTTCATCTTCAGCCTTCCCTGTATAGGAGCTGTGTCTGCCCAAAGTAATTCAGGCACAACCCCCACATTTTACACTTTATTCCACGGTAGGTCTCTATTTCCTTCATCAAGGGGAGAGGAATGGCCTAGGCTAGGGCGGTCGACCTTAAATCTGGGGAACCGGGTTTGAGTCTCGGCAATGACGCTGAACATCCTGTGATTCTGGGCAAATCACTTCGGGGCATATGTATCATCATCTCCATTTGCAATTCTCAAATAGCGATTTTTTGAGAATCGCTATTTGAGAATTGCAAAACGGGATGTATTTAAAAAAAAAAAAAAAAAAAAAAAAAAAAAATCGCACAAATTTTGCGATTTCTTAAAATTCCTTAATTGCGATTAGCAAATTGCGAAATCGCAATTAAGGAATACCTTCCCATTCATTCCTATGGGCCAGGAGGCCCATAGCAATGAATGGTAAGTCCTTCTCAATTTGCGAATCGCTATTTGCTAATCGCAAATTGAGAATATTTTCAAAGGTGCAAGGGTGTCATGATGACACCCTGATGCACCCCTGAAATCAGCATGTGTGCACATATGGCGCACATACATGCCCTAAGGGCATGTATGTGCACCACATGGCACTTTGAGATATGCAAAAAAGTGCATATTTCAAAGAAATCGCAACTTACCACCAACTTGAAGTTGGTGGTAATTTGCGATTTCTTAAGGAGAAATCGCACAACTTGGGTGCGTGTTACATTGCATTTAAGAAATCGCACTTTGCGATTTCTTAAATGCTTACGCAAACTTAAGAAATCGCAAATTTAGCGATTCCTTAAGATTGCGAGGCTGAAATGCCTCATACATCTCCTTTTGCGATTTTGTATTCGCAAACGCTGTTTTTTTGCGATTCGCAGCATTTGCGAATACAAAATCCTTTGATACAGATGCCCCTAATCTCCCCGTGCCTAACAAAAATGAATGTGTCCTAATGTAACGCAACTGGTGCTATGTAAGGCCCTCTGATACCAGATACCGGTTCAAGTTTGCGCTATACAAAACTCCGTAAAAAAACAATGTCAGGTGAGCAGTGAAGGAAGCCGCCCTCCGCCCTCCTGCCTGTCCAGTCACCACTCTTTGTGCCTGTATCTTACTGAAGGTTTCACCCCCACATTGATGAAGCGAGGTGCAGAAGTAAACTTTACTAACCCAACCACCTCTAAGCAACCTCGGAAGAGCCCTGGTAGAAAGTTAATAATGCGTTCTACACTTTCTTGGGTTGCTGCAATCTCCCTTTTAAAAAACATTGATGTAACAATGAACCCCTCCATGAAACGGGGACCGTTTTACTTCTAACGTTGAGTGAACAATACTGCCAATGGCGGACTCCAAAAGCCACAACCACCTTTAATTGAGTTTATAGGGGAGCCCTTGGCCACAGTGTCCACAGTGCGCGGGGTGTAGAAACCAATCCCACTTTACTAGTCGTGGAGATTTTTAAAGTAAGAGAGAGAGTTAGGAAAAAAATTGATAACTCAAGAAATGAAAGACTCCTACAATGGGAAAACGAAGAAAGGGATGGAGTGGTGAATGCATGATGGGTGACTCAGTGCATACATAAGGCAATGAGTGGAGGAGTGAAGTAATGAGTGAAAAGGAAAAGGAAAGATTAATCTGGGAAGGAATGAATAAAGAGCAGAGCCACTGGAATTATGCACAGGGGAGCACCAAATGATGCCGCAGAGTTGACCAAATTGTGCGGCAGGAAAAGGCAATTTATGTGGCATGTTTATCATAGTATTACTTCACTAGTTTGTCATTTTTACACATGGCAATACTATGTTGGCAAAGATTTCTCCTTAAAAGTACCAATTTATGAACCAAACACAGAAATAAGCAATTGAAACCAGTTAACCATGGCGAAGGGCCTTCCACTGCACACACAACATGTTGCAACGTTTTTTGTAACTTTTGATCCGTTTGAGCTACAAATAATAATTTTTGTTACAATCTGCAGATTATGCAGCAAATGATGGATTATGTGGCAAATCCATAATTATGTGAAAAAAGACACGGTCATTCGCATGATCACACAATGCCAGTGGCCCTAATAATGAGTCAAGGTATTCACATCCGAGTACAGCAATGGATGTAGGAGACAAAGGATGAAGTGAGCAATGAATGAATAAATGATCGAATAGAACACCTGACAATGAACCAGAGGAATGAACGTAAAATAAAAGAGGATGACTGAATAATTGAAGAAGCATTTAAAACTTGTGAATATGTCCGTGATGCCACGCCTCCAAGGACCACTGCCCTACTCCCTTCTCACAGGTTCACTCCCTGACATTCTCCTTTAGTGCCTACAAGGAGTAGTGCCCAAAGCACTATTCTGCGTGATTAATGTATACGTCACTTCTAAGTCAGCACTGGCATATATTGTGCTGTTGATGAGTGATTACTCGTTCTCATCTTAAAAATGTGCAAGGCGGGTAAGTGATTTAAACGCTCACTGCTGTCATCTGGTTATACCTGCGGGTCACAGTTTGCAACCTGACAAAGGCCGCAAGCATCAGTCCCCCTCGGGGTTATAAACTGAGAACCATCAAATGGTACTCTGTTTACCTGACCTCACCACACCCGATATTTACAGTGCTTTGAAACTGCTAGGAAACGTGGTATAAAGCACTATATAAAACAAACTTATGATTGTCATCAGTATACCCAAGCATGCCGATCGGATGAGAAGGGACACATTCATTAGTGCTTCCTTTGAAACACACCCTCTAGCTAGATTTGCTAAACTTTAAAAGGCCATCAGTGGATGAAGCCACAATACATCTCAAACCCCCAGCTGACGTCATCAGAGAAACAAACAATCTAGAGCGCCTGTTGATGATGACTAGGGATGCAGACCTGGGAACATAACTGTTTTTCTCTCCACTGGATGCCACTTTAAGTGACCGACTACCAAAAACTACCTCCTGTAAGCAAATAATACACTGAGCCTCCTTCAAAGGCTGTCCAAAATGCCGGGCCTGGGCGCCACGTAAAACAATTCCACCTGAAAGAACTTTCTGAGGCGCCTGCAGCAAAGGTAGAACGCACAGGCCTTCGGTCAGAATTTTTTTTTTTTAATCTCAACGTCTTTCACTGGCTGTATTTGATATCACTCTAAAAAACAAACAATTCATGGTTGAAAACAGAACGTGTGGCGAGCCCCCTCTAACAGCCAGGCCTCCCGCTGCATGTAAAAACATGAAGTCTGAGGCCTTCCGACCACCACCCGCATTCGCCACTCGCAATCCCCCTAACCCCCGCCAAAAAAAAAAAAAAAAACACGCACACACACAACCAGGCGGGGGTGCAGGCACTGGACCAGTGTAGAAATGTCGTCTTAATTCAGACATTGAGATCCCAGTCAGGTCTTCATTTTGCTGAAGATACGGTGTAATCTTGTGCAGTTCAGAATAGTATTTCAAAGAAACTACAGACTCTGAAATGGTGCTCAAACGTCCAGTATGCGCAATTCACTTAAGCCCGTTGTTTTCCCCCACTGCATTCTGGCCCTTGTAGTCAAAGAGAAAAGGAAACTCCAGGTACCACAATGTAAAGATTTCATTTAAAAAAAAGCAAGCACTCGCAAAAAAAGTTACAATAAATAAATAAACGGAGAGCGGTGACCCTAAATCGGGCACCGCGCTCCAAAATAAAGTAATCCAGCACTGAAAAGAGGGGCGGGTAGCGGTGGGGAGGACGAGGGGGGGGTATATAAGGGGAGAAATAAAAGCACGTCAGCCATTGTTGAAGGCAAACGCGTATTACGAAGAAAAATAGTGCTTAGCGGCTAATTGAGAGACACTGTCTCCCGCCGCAAGTAAATGATCCAATCCCGGTGGGCGGGGCCAAAAGTGGACAGGGTGGCAACCCTCAGTGTAATGATTGCCTCCGGTGCAATCATTACACTTAGTTTTGCATCAGCCATGACGCAAAACGACCCGCACCAATGAAAATTGGAGGTGGAACCGCGAGACGACTTCTGGAATCGTATCGATTCCAAGAAGGTCTCGTAGGACAAGAGCAGCGCATGCGCTGCTCACGTCAGGCCGAGACCTAAAAAAGGGGGGTCTGGAATTTGTCATTAGTTTATTTAGCAAAGTTGAGTTAACAGTTTTAAAACTGCGCTACCAGACTGCAGTGGCGAGCTGGGGACATGCTTTACTTTGTCACATCCATGGTGGTGCAAGAACTGCTCTAGCAATAAGGGGAAATTTAACTTACAGGCCCTGGGGGGAGCACAGGCACGGAGGTCTGGTTAGTAGGCATTAGTGGACTCTGAGTCAGGTCTGATCATGCAAAAGAAGGTATTTCCTTACAGTATTTTTCCAAAACGCAACGAGAAAAACAGAATGCCCATGTTTTCAGTAATAAAATACGAGTCCCTACAGACATAGGAATCCATCCAACTAGACAATGAATTCACCATCTACTTGCTTCACAAGCTCATCACTCTCATGATCGGACTTAAGAATACACATGACAATTTGGAGATCACGCCGACCCTGCTAATGGCCTGCTATTTTGTAATTTATACGCTGAACAATTGCCTCGAGTTCTAGGCTAACAAACAGTATTTTTCTACAGGGATCACATTCAAGAAATGAAAGCTTTTAGCCTGAATTGGTCCAGATTATTAAATCTCGCCACAAGTGCCCTCTTTCTGGCTCCGATTAGGATTTCCTAGATCAATACTGGTTTTAGCCATTTGTATCTTGAATACCGCATAGTACATTTCCTTACTCACTGGCTACAAATTAAATAAATGTTAATGTGATTGGATCCTCGATGTAGGGTACAAGAGAAGTTCCCTGCCTTTGGCTTAGCCTGAGTAGGTGCAGAACTTTGCAGCCAGTATTCAGATGAATGTGAAAGAAAAGTCCACAGCATAGAAGTGTTCATTGGTAGTGCTGCCCTTCTGAGAGTTTTATTCTACAGGCCTCATTCAGTTAGGTTAACCCCAACTCGTTTCTAACCAATTCTCTTGATGGGGAATACAAAAGAATTGATGCCTTCGGCAAACATACGTTTTCCTCCAGCACCATGGCACTGCGATCGTTAAACATAGTCCGTCTGTTGGGCTGCCACAATGCATGCCCTTTGGGACATGGCCAGAGAGATTGTGCTGGCAATCCCAGGGGACGATCAGGCCTCTTTGGCTCAGATAATACATGATGGGCAGTATGCAGCCAAGTATGTTCTCTGAGCCGTCTTGGATCCCACGGACAACACTGGCAGAGCGTTCAGTTCCAGCCTTGCCCTCTCTGTGCTCTCAGTGAAAATTTGCACACACACATTCTGCTTCTAACCGGGCTCTATTGTGGAACTCAGGATAAACGACTACATGTGGTTTTATTATAATAATAAAACATTTATATCGAGCCAACAAGCAAAATATGCAAATGAAATGATCAACCTCTTGGAGAAAGAAAAAGGTAACAGCTATGGAGGAGAAGTCTTGCAATGTGGGTAAACATTATGCACATGATACAAATTCCAAACCATAACATTCTGACATTTAACAGCATTTCTACTGTTTCCCCCTTCTTACCAGCACCAAAAGGAGTGAAAACATGCAGGCTTAACAATGGGATTTGTGAAAATGGAAGGATTCCTTACCCTTTTGCAGGATCCAGCGCCAAAGACCTGGGATTATCCAGATCCTTCCAAACTAGGACCTGCCTGTACTGCCCATCGAGGTGAGCAACTTCGATGCGGTTGGTTCCAGTGTCTGCCCAGTACAGGTTCTTGCCCATCCAGTCCACAGCCATTCCCTCGGGGTAGTCCAACCCAAACTCAATAACTTGCTCCACACAGCTCCCATTCATGAATGCCCGGCTTATGGTCTGCAAAGCAACACAACCAAAAATATGAACAAGTAACCTGTACAAATGCAACTAAACAGGCAAGCTGGCACTTTTAGATAGCAAAACTAGTGGGAACACTATCCTCTCATTAAATTCAATATTTCACTGCTAAATTAATCAAATGTTACTGTGGGTGAGTAATTAAAATGATGGATACGATAGGGGTACAGGAAGATGATCTATAACCAGATAGGTAAAGATGCCGAAGAACTGCAACTGGTGCCCGAGTACATCAACCCAATGCAAGTGGCCAGTCCCTCCTGCCCTCGGCCTTTACTCAACAGCCCATGTGTAGCCAACCCCTTCTGCGCCCGGATTTAGGCCTAAAACAAGCCAAGAGCACCAATCTGGTCACTCATGCACAAAAACCAAACCTCTTCGTGCACAGGCCAAACTGCGCTTCAACATTCGTACAACTAGGCACTTCCTCATAGTGTAGATTTCTTTGTGTTCGCTATTGTATGTCAGCGTTTCGTCAGGGGTATGAAGTGCTATATAAATTCAATGCAAGAGGGAAGTCCAAGGAATGACTGGAATTATAACTGCCCACACAAATACCCTTCCCACATACACACATACAAGACAAACCAGCCTAGCCACACACCAGTCATTAGCGCATGCACACTATTCCAACTGCACAAACAGTCGAACTCATGCTTGTCAAGACACACTTAACAGTGATTCAAGCTCAACACAACTCACACCATCTCTGAACACAACCAAGACTAAGACCTGGTTCCCCAAGATATGTTGGTGAATAACAACTGTGATGATGACGCAACCATTTGTTGTTTAACTTTGTTTTTATTATTATTGGTACGATAATCACTGTATACAGTACATCTCCACCAGGGTGTGTCACCATACAGATTGACTATGTGTGAACAACTAATACAGTTGTGATGTTCTGAATTTCCAGCAACAACTGTTACAGGCTCCAATTGTGTGTCCTTAGCATGTTATCTTTGCATACAGATTTAAACCATGAGTAAGTAAATAAAAACAAATATACAACTCTAAACAATGTACCCCACCACCCGGAACACTTACAATGAATCCCTGCGCTGTTGTGAGCCCTACGTCTATGACCCACCGTCTGCGCCATAGCAGCCCGCCTAACTATGACAGCTAGTCGCAGCGCGACTCTAGCGTCCCCTGGCTACCAGTATACCGTGACCACCGTGCAAGTGGTGTTTGTTGGTGCTCAGGGGGCTGAATATGTATCTGGGCAGAGAGAGCAGGCCGCACGCCAGGGAGAAGGGGGGAAGAAAGGGTGGGGTGTGGGGGAATGGGAGGGGGAATGCGAAGGGGGGGAAGGGTGGAAAAACAGCATGGCCAAACTCCACATGCAAACTGAACAGTCACGAGCCCCCCCGTTCGTCTGCTGGTTATAAGTTAGTAACTATTGCTCAGTCAGAATCCGCAACAAGTTTGTCCTCCTGCGTCTCCACGCGGTCACGTCAGGCCGCGAGGAAGTCAGACAGTTTTGTGTCCCACGCCTCTGCTATCGCCTGTTTACGCAACCCCGTGGCATCTTCACGGCGGCGCGCCACACTTTCTGCTTGTGCCCAACATAGTAAGGAGTGATACCAAGCTATTGCTGCTGGGGGGACAGGAGACTTCCAGCGATGCGTGAGTAGACGCTTGGCGACTATAAGGCCCAAGTCTATGAACCTAGAAGTCACTTTGTGTCCTTGGGATCTTGGAAAAGATCCCAGAATACACACCTCCCACGACCAGTCCAGAGTGCGTTCCGTGCACTGGGCTAGAGAGTCTGTAACGGTTCCCCAATACGGTTGAATAGTAGGGCATGACCAGAGCATGTGTAGTAAATTCGCATCAGCCTCCTCACAACATGCACACACGGTGTCAGTGCGGCCAAAATATCTATTGATATGGTCCGGCGTCAGATAGGCTCTATGGACAACATAATACTGAAGGAGACGAAATCTGACATTGCGTGGAATTCGTGTGGGACTCGAGTATCCTCTCCCACTCCCTGTCAGTGGTGGGTCGTCTGAGATCTGCATCCCAGCGGGCTCGAAGGGGCAGGAGACGTGGTGACGTGTGGATCCTGAGGTGCTCCGCAAACCACTTAGTCAGGAGACAGCCGGGGCCCAGCTCATGCAGGTATTGAATAGTTAGGTGGGAAGGATGCTCCTGCGTCACAGAGCCCCATAACACGGTGAGTGCATGCGTCACTGCAGCATGCAATAGGAACTGACCCTGCGGTAAGTCCGAGCTCTCGGCGCGGTCTGCAAACAAGACGAGCTGACCATCATTGTACAGATCGCCTAATGTGTGTATACCAGCCTCCTCCCAGCTTACCAACTCTGCGCTCGTTACAGCCCTTAGCCTCCTGTGTGTGCCTAATAGAGGAAGCGACGGTGCATATGGCACTACATGGCGCGTAATGCGTAGGCTGCGCCGATAACAATGATATGCCACTTTAAGCAGCAGCTGCGTAGGTGCGCCTCCCGTTCGACCCGGAAGTAACAGTGCGACTATTTGGGGATGGGTGAACCCGGGCACCTGCTCTGCGGTGTACTCAAGGTGGCGCACGCTAAGCCAGTGTGCCACCCATTGGAGCTGCGCGGCTAGGTAATATTGCTCCATGTTGGGTAGAGAAAGTCCGCCCTGCACAGTCAGCGGATACATCTTAGCTAAGGATACTCTGCGCCGCAAAAACATGCCATATAAATCGTCTCATGTCCGCTTGCAGTGTTTAAAAAAAGGGCAGCCTAAGGTGCAGCGGCAAGTTTGTGAAATAATAAAGGAGACAGGACCACCATTTTTAACAATGCGATCCTACCCATAACCGCCAATGGCACGGTGGCCCAGAAGGTCATCTGAGCCCTCACCGGCGTGACAGCACGAACTAAATTCCCCTCTAGGAGGTCCTGTGGGTCTCTGTATATAAGAACCCCCAAATATTTGAATGCGCAAGTCTGCCAGTGCACAGCCCTGCCACTGACCACCAAGTGTGGATCAGGAGAAGACTCCACAAACGTGTACAGACATGACTTCTCCCAGTTCACTTTTAACCTTGAGACCAAGGCGAACTCAATAAGAGTAGCTTTAACCACGCCACATGGCTGCATTACGTCCCTGAGATATATTAACAGGTCATCCACATATAGGGAGACCGCATGCGTGCCATCCCCCAGCGGGATACCCCAGTCATTTTGCGTGAGACGTAGCGCCTCAGCCAGTGGCTCAATGGCAAGCGCAAATAACAGTGGGGAAAGCGGACAGCCCTGCCTTGTACCGCGTTCTATGGGGACCGATGCGGATATGTATGGGCCTGTCTTCACCCTTGCTGTGGGCTGCGTGTACAGCAGCTGAACGAGGCCCAGGAAGTCCTCCCCCAGGTCATACCTGCGCAGTGCAGCAAACAGGAACTTCCATTCTAAGGTGTCAAACGTCTTATCCAGGTCAAGCACAAGGCATCCGGCACGCGCCCAACTAGCCCCAGCATAGCACGCCACCTGGAAAAAGCGTTGCAAGTTCAACGATGTGCTGCGAGCGGGCACAAAGCCATTTTGGTCCGCGCGCACTAACTGCGGCACGGGGGGGGGGCAACCATTCACTAGTATTTTTGCCAACACTTTATAGTCGGTGTTGAGTAACGCCAAAGGGCGGTAAGATTCAATCAGCGCCGCATCTCTGTGAGGCTTGGCTAGGGACACCAACAGGGACTCACGGAGCGTACTCGGGACCACACCCATTTCCTGTGCATTATAGACTGAGCAAGCGCGGCGCCAGGAGCTGCTGATAAGCCTTATAGTATTCCGCCAGATATCCATCTGGGCCCGGCGCTTTGCCTGTAGCTAGGGAACCGATAGCACTGTGAATCTCCAGTCGCGTGAGTGGCTCGCTCAACTCGTTACGTTGGTCTACTGTGACCTGATGGAGTGGTAGAGGGGCAAGAAAGGATTCTATGTCTTAGAGCGTTGCACGACTCACCGTTTGATACACTCTTGTGTAATGCGCAGTGAACGGTGACAATGACGCACCTATAATGTAATGAGCAGGGAGGGGCGTACGTTTTAGCATTTCTTTCATTATGATTAGTGCTGAACGCCAGAGCGTAGAAAACTTCTGCACAAGTGAGAGTGCTCCGTGGCCATTTTCCACAGACTGCCACTGTGCTGTAAATATTTTGCATACACAGTGTCAGCAGGTGTAAAACGTGACACCATTAGATTGCATCTGACAGGCACAGGATAAGGCAGAGCCGGGGTGCCATATTGGGAGTCGGTGAAGCCCATTGGGTTTCTCCCAGAGCAGACTATTCTACCTTGCCAGGTATCAGCATAAGGGGAGGTGTGGTCTGGTGGCCAAGCTGTGTGCTTTTATTGCATGAGACCTCGGTTTGAACGTTGGCTTCTCTGCTTGATGAAATGCATGATCCGAGGCTAATCCCTATGCTTACTTCTAATGACGTTTACATATTACACATCATGAATCTATCCGAGAAGCAATTATCATTATGCAGAACAATATCGACGAAATAGGATCTGCAGAAGAGCAGGAAACGGAGAAACTCGAGATCAAATACAACAGTAAGGAGAGAGATTTCTGCTGAACAGCCCAAGCAAAAGCCTGCCTGAAAAACCACATTGTGCAGCGCATTTAATACACTGCAAACATATCTCTATGGGTGAAGAATAACACCAGTTTTGGGAAATTAATTTCCGAATGTATTCCGGTTTCTTGTACCACCGAGGTCTCCCCTCTAGGCTGTCATTTTTGGAATTAAATCACCGCCTTAGAGAACACGGAACAACGGAAAACAGTCTGTGTTCTCTATATATATTTTTCAAGCTGTGCAGAAAACTGGGAGATTCTTACAACAATTACAGCCA
This sequence comes from Triturus cristatus, assembly GCF_964204655.1. NCBI lineage: Eukaryota > Metazoa > Chordata > Amphibia > Caudata > Salamandridae > Triturus > Triturus cristatus. The sequence continues at coordinate 710,866,171 of NC_140583.1, forward strand.
GAACGCAACTGCATGATGCGGCTTTCTGACATCCATCAGCTACAGGTTATAAACAAGAACGTATGACACGTCACTAACACTTATAATCGCACCACCTAGCCATCTGCGCACCAGGGGAACAAGGGCCTCTGAAACAAAACAGTATCATAGAAGTGAGCACGTGCGCCGTGTATGAAGAAAGACTTTCTCAGTAAACAGGTGCGCAGTTTATCAAGGCAGTGCAACGATTTGGGCCTTGACTAACTCGGGCCAGAGTCCTGTCTGGGGAAGGAAGAGGAAGAGGGGGGAGGGGGATGAAGGGGGAGCTCCTGGAAAGTGCCTGCTAAACTCATTGCCTCCTTCAAGATCTAGCCTTACATGTTATGATGAAAAATGCACGCAATTCTTACCACATAACCGTTTCGTTCTGACATTTAATGCCACCACATCTCCAGTTGCAGGCGTTGTGTGGATCGTTAATGCTGCAGGACCTTTAGCTGTGCGGTAAATGTAACATAAATAACTCCATAACACACACCCGCTGCCCTAATGAATTGTCGATGCCTGCCCTGCCGTATCCGTGATGGCCCGTGCACCACTGTTCCCGGTTTGCTTCAAGAATGGGTGTGGTAAGTGGGGGCTCGAACAGCACTAGCTCTTCCACTGCTGTCTGTCCTCACCGGCAGACAGCAGTGAATGATCTGTAATCTTTTAAGATGGGTATTCTTTGAAGGCCATGGTTAACTAAATTAACGCCTGACGAAAGACATGTTTATTTCAGGCGCTTCCATATACATATCACACACATCAAGAATAATCATGTTTTACTCACCCCATGTTATGACACATGGAAGTGCTTTTATTTTAATTGTTTGCAACCTTAGAAACGTCCCGGACAGTCCCCAGGAGGACCGCAGCCTAGTTTGCTATGGGGGTCAAAACACAGATGCTAATTTCTAAAATCCGACTGTCCCTTTTCAAAGCATAATAAAATCTAAGCTCATTACTTTCATATTTCACTATACTAATTCACCACTAATCTTTTATGGGTTCCGACGTAGCGTGCTATTCACCAAAAAAGCACTTCAACACCCCATCAGGGGTAGCAAGCGCTATATAAATGCAAACCTTTTTCCCTTCTCTATCCCTCCACTATCTTTCTCATCCCAAATAGCCGACTAACATATCCACCACTGAATATTTTCACTATACTAATTCACCACTAATCCTTTATGGGCTCCGGAGTAGTGTGATACTCGCCGAAAAGGGGCTTCAACGCCTCGTCAGGGGTAGTAAGCGCTATAAATGCAATTACAATACAGTGTGATGGACATCCATTTTCAAGTCTCGGCTAGACAGAGCATGCACTTTCTCTTCAAGACATTTTGCTTATACACAGTGAGCTTACAGCCCGCCCACAGTTTACCATTTGGTCGCTTCCGCATCCTTCTAATTTTCTTCATCCCCATTTGTTCAAGGCATGTCTGCGTCATGTCTTCTTCTTGTGGTTAGCCTCCCCTGGAGAATGGAGCCAGAACTTGTGTCCTACGGCTGCTTCCGTTTTTGGAGCTACTTATTTTTGGTGTTCAAGCCCTCCATCTGAGTGTTTGTGTTTACAGGCCTAGCCAAAGAGCAAAGTACAATAGCATGAAGGGTACTGATGGTTTACTCGAACCACTGCAAACTGGCCATTGAGGGTCTGGCGGGGCAAAGATTGCTAGCGCCTTAACTACTCTATTGCTGTATCCTCAAGCATTAATCTGCCTTTCGCTGCCACAAGAGAGCTGGGTGATTGTAAGCAGGGAGTGTGGGCAGCGGCATATTGCCTCTGTGGCTCACTCCCGAACTGCAGTGAACATCTGGGGGCGAGGGAGCATTTTCTCCTCTCCATTCTGCTGCACGGCGTAGTGGGCCACGACACAAGGCTCATCACCCTTTCTTGCTCTGTCGTCGTGTCCCCAAGCACACAAGTGATCTCATAAGGAGGGATAAGCCTCAAATGTTTTAGAGCTTCTTTGCTGGCTCCCTTCCCTCTTACCAATAATCACCTAATTAGTGCCACTTCCTTGCCGTCCGCAAAATAGCTAACTTCGCTTTGCCCCCTAAATTAGAGACACTGACATCTGGAATTAATTCTTGAGAGTTTGGCAGGGCAGTGGCTCAGAAGAGCCCGCAAGGCCGGGGCATGGTCAGTCTCTGTTCTGAGATTGAATGGCACAGGCCCACTTCACAGACCAATTACTATACACGCTACACAGCATTGAGACGGTGTAGTTGCCTGCTTTGCTGTCGCATGCCGAGCCTTTGCGGCGGCTCATACAATCTTCTCTTGTCAAACAGAAGTGTGCATGTCCCTTTCGCAGATAGTGAGGTGGAAGTCGCACGGAGAATGGCTTACTTCTATTTGCAGCACACGTGGGACTAGTGCGAGGTGCTATTACAGACGGTTTTATTTGTGTTGTTGTTTATAGGGTTCAGGGACCAGCCAGTGAAACCCCACAGGCTCTCAGAGAATAGCGAGCATCTTGTTTTGTGTCTGCGTGATACCTATGACACTCTTGCTGAGTGTTGTCACATGGCTATTCTATTTATACGTGTTTTAGTAAGTGCATGTGTTTCAAAGAGGATAAGGGCCTTTACCAAACTTTTTACATTTCCTTCGGGGTGCTTTATATGAGACTTAAGATCTCCGATGTGTATTGTCCAAGAAACTGTATATCTGCAGCGAAGCGTCGAGTCCCTCTAGAAGCCATTGCATTGTGTTTTTCATTTTCTAGAGCCATGAAGCTCCCTGAAGCTTGTATGTGCCAGACTTTTCTTTGTTCTGTTATTTGTTGCAGGGTGAATAAAAAAAATAACTATTATCAGGGATTAGCAGATATAGACCTGTGATATAGGGCGTAATTTGAAACGCTACCTGTGGTTTTTAGAAATGGTGGCAACCAGAGGCTGCCAGCTAACAGGATCACGTTACTATGTGCATGGCTGCACCCTAGCACTCTTTTACCCTCTCACAACCCGCCCTCCACCCTCACTATTGTTGTGTTGCTTGTCCCGCCCCTCCTGGTAGACATGAAAGCATTACGACTATGCCAGCGCTAGCCACGTCATAGTGCTTTTTCAATGACTTTCAGTCATGCTGAGCAGCAGCAGTGCTCTTATAAAAATGGCTAAAAGACAGAAATTGTCAAAGCCAATAGCTCTTGCATTGCCGAAATCGGCTGGCTTTGCCAATGCTTGTTATATTTGTCTTGAATTATTTTATTCACTGCACTGTGCGGTTCACATTACTCTTTTTTTTTTTAAATCTGTTTATTATTTGAAGTACAATACATCTCGCTGTCATCTGTTAGCAGCGTAAACATAGTTAACATGACGTGTCAACAACATTACAGTTCCAGATAGATTCACGGAGCAGAGTGCACATCATAAACACATTGAGTGCTCTGCAGTAGTCCCGCGGCAATGACAGTTATATGTCAACAACAATATTAATATACATGGTGTACAAAATCAGTCAGCATCTACAGGTGTTGGGTCAGCAAGAATACGTTTGAGCGGCCCCCAGATATCCTTCGGTTTGGAAGAGATAGGCAACTCTTCTGCGTACAGTTCTAAGTTTTCCCTATAATATACCATATCCGACATCCGCCCACTTAATTTCGGTTTAGCTGCACTATCCCACGTAAACAGAGTGCGCCGTTTGGCCAACAGAAGAGCAACCCTCACAAATCTGCCGGCTATGCCTTTCATTTGAGGTACATAAGTCAGCAGACACACCGTAGGCACACAAGAAAGCAAGACCCCCGTCATTATGTGAATGTGGTTCAGCACCTCTCTCCAGTACCCAATCACTGGTTCACAGCTCCAAGCAAGGTGCAGGAAATCCGCACCCGCCTTTCCACACCGTTTGCATTGATCCGACTCCCTCAACCCCATTTTGTGTAGCTTGGATGGGGTATAATGTACCTGATGTAGGAATTTAAAGTGGATAATGCGCAGGTTCCCATTAGGAGTAAGGCGACCCGTCGATTGACAGATCCGCTCCCACTCCTCTCCCGTGATCTGGGGGTCCAACACATCATTCCACCTTGCAAGACTTTTATCGTGGCCACTAACCGTCTCCTCCTGCACAGCCTTGTATAATTTAGTAATTAGCTTTTTCCTAGTTGGAGTCACCAGCATCAACTGTAGGGCCTTGAGTGTTGGGGGTTCAACAGGGAAACATGGGTAGTGATCTCTCATGGCACATTTTAAACAGTGGCAAGTATGCACAAACAAAGATGTGGGGTTCTGTATGCATGTCAAATCGCTCTTTTCTAGATAGCGTCCTTGTTTATACAAGTCCTGCATATGAGTGATACCGGCTTCTTTTAGTGATTTCAGGGGACCTGCCTCCTGGGTAACAGACAGGGCAGCATGGTGCACCAGTGGCAGTGCCGGTGCGTACAGTACACCTCCCAATCTATTGGGGAGGGGGCCACCATTCAGTGTCTATCGCTCCTAACGGGTAGCCCATCGGGTTAGACACCCTGCGGTTAACGAGTGTGCAGTTCGGACGTTTCGATCCCATTATTAGAGTGGCGCCATATGGAGGGCAACTAATGAAACGCATCAACCTTTCCAGCCCAATAGTAGTCAGGCGACAGAGACAACATTCACTCAGTAACTAGTAGGATCCTGTACCAGTGGTGCCCATTTGTCTCCGATGTGATACACAGATCAGCCTACATCAGATTGTATACGAGACAGAGCGTGTGCTATACAGTAACTCAGTGATTAGCGCAGGTAGACCAGCAAGAATACTACCCATTGCAACTGCGCACTGTCCCAATTTACCAGTCCTCAGCTTGTGCATAGCGACATCCCGCGGTAGAGAGAAAGCCGCGATCAGTCATCAACATCGGAGGTTGGAGTGGAGGGCCGCTGCTTCCTCCTCAGTGATTTAGCGTGGTCCATGGCTATTTTTGGGTTAGTGAATATCTTAGCGTTGTCATCAGTGCCAATACGGAGGCGTGCCGGATATAACATTGCATAGGGGATTCGTTCTTTCATAAGGAGTTTTTTGACACCTAGAAATTCTTTGCGCACTGCTTGGACCATGGCGGTAAAGTCGGGAAAGAAGGAAAGGACATTGCCTTGATAGTTGATAGTGCCCTTTTGTCGAGTTATACGAAGCAATGCGTCCCTATCTCTGAAATTCAGTACTCTAGCTATAATGGGACGCGGGGGGGCACCCGGTGGAGGGCGCGCCGTCAGAGATCTATGGGCGCGCTCAATGGCAAACATGGCTGATAGATTCTTAGGCTCACAGATGTCCCTTATCATGGTTTCGACATAATCCTCAAGTCTACCCACATTGGTGGATTCCGGCAGGCCCAAAATACGTACATTATTGCGCCTAGAGCGCGCTTCAATGTCCTCGTTTTTCGCCTGTATCACCGCTAGCAGCTGTGCGATATCCGCGGTCTTGGCGGACACCTGTTTTAGACCATCCTCATTGTCCGATATACGCTGCTCCGCCTCACCCAACCTCACTCCTTGCTTGTCTAGCTTTGCTGAAATGGAGTCCATGCGGCCATTGAGGGCCTCGATCTTACCATCAATAGATTGCAGGCTGGATTGAATTGCCGACAATGTTGTCTCCAAGGCCGTAGGAGCCGGCGCAGTAGACTCCAACTCTGAGTCCGATGCCACGGTGTTTGAGGTTTTACCCCCTTTGCGTGCCTCGAAAGTTATCCGCGGCTGGGTTTTATCCGGTTTGCCCATGGCCGCGTCTCTGTCCCCACCGGTCTTTACAGGAGAGTGTAAGAGGGTAATCGAGGGCCGGAGGTGTGCGCCTAGTCCAGTTCGTAGTGCGTGGCGGCAGCAGCCCAACAGTCCTCCCCGGCAGGGAGTAGAGCGCCAAGCGAGAGGAGTACCCAGCAGGGGGGAGCGGATTCCTAGCGCCTCAGTTGCAGATCACCCCGGGCTGCGGCCGCCACAGGGATAGGCCCATGTAGTGCGTTTCATGCAGTGCCAGCAGACTTACGTGTCACCAACTCTACAGGCCAGCGCTGCTCCACCCCCGCACCCAACCAATAGCAAAGCAGTCGTGCGTGTCCTGAGATCAAAGGGTCTCGCCGGATCCCGGGGTGCAGCGTCCAGCGGGGTCCCACACTCTGTCCCCCACGTAATGCGGTAGCGTCTGCACCGCTATCCCAGCAGCAATCAGCTCACCTCTGGGGTCCCCCGGAGTCCCTTCGAGTGCCCTGCAGCGTCCACCACTCAGTCTCCAGCTCAGCACCCCAGGCGACGACCCATCGGGCGCCGGTTCGCCAGCCCCATCAATTGAGTACTGCCGGAGGGGTCACTCTGTCTGTGCTCCACAGCGGCCATATGCTGAAGCAATGGTTGGTGCCAAGGCGCGTGTATGCCCGTTCCGGGCGATCCGCCCAGGACCCACCCACACGATCAAATCCGGCAGCTCGCGTGCACCTCGTCCTCCGCGCTCCCCACCTCCACGCCGCCGAACCACCTCTGGTGTCCTCAGCTGCTGCGTGTGGCACGGGAGCCCCGGAGTCAGCTTTTCCTGCTACTGCCCCCGTCCGCCGTCAGTTTCCTTGGTTCGAGCACCATAGAAGCGATGCGCGAAGCCCTAGCGCGATGACGACCTGCGCTGCTCCGCTCTCCTCCGCAGGCACCCAATATGGAGGACGCTCCCGGCGTGGTGCGCTGGCCGTGTTCTTGGTCCCCGAGGCCGCCCACCGACACCAGCCTCTGACAGTTCGCGTCCAGAAGCTGCAGTCTCTTACACTAGCGTCTGGCGATGGGCATCCGGGGAGCAGGATAGTGTAGGATATTGAAGGCGGCCAGCAGAGCAACACTACAGTGCGGCCATCTTCCCACGCGCCTAGCCATGCCCCCCGCGGTTCACATTACTCTACAGCTGCATAAGGTTACTACTCGAAAGAACCACTGCGCCTTCGATTGTGGTAAGTGGGACCAGGAAGACAGACAGGGCTGATAGAAAATAAATAGTACTCCACTGTGCTAGTGGTACAGGGCGAACTCCGGCCTGCAAATCTAACTTGCCATCAACCACTGAAAGGTGGTGGCTGTCATGGGCCAGAGATGTGCACCTCAGAGCAGCCATTCAGTCTCTGTGGGTGTTTTTACGTGGAAAGTCAGCAGGGACACTAGCTTCCATCGACAAGTCCTCTTGCCACTGCACCTTCAGAGACTCAGCACACAGGTCGTTTGAGCTCCTCACCTGCCACTTCCCCTTCACTGGCTCTTGGAGAGCTTTCTTCATTGTGGTCTTAGGACCCGTGGACCTTACAAGAACTTCATAGAAGATATCTCAGACCTCATCACCACCACCATCCTCATTCAGTACTCTCTTCATTCCCATGAGACATCAACCCACCCCGAAATTTGAGCACAAAGGTAATTAGGGAATACCTCAACACACTTCGAAATACTTTAAACATCAAGCAGCACGTTACCAAACTCATGCTCCCCACAGGCCACAGCCGTCATCTCATTCCGTTAGCAATTCAGTCAATTTGCGGCAGGGACCGCTTCCCTAGGTCTAGATGGGCAATTCCCCCCAAACTCCTTCTGCCTTTCTCAACACCACAAACCAAGTCAAACAAATTGAGAAAAACACACATTTTACTCCTTAAAAAAACTCCCCATGCACACGCTCTAAGAAAATAAGATCACACAGCTAAAACTATGTGGAACCTAACGTACCACTGCAAACACAATCCTCTAATCCAAAGCCCTCAGCATCCCAAGAACCAAGACTTCTCTGACGAGTGCAAAATATGTAGACAGGAAAAGAATTGCAGAGGGAGCAATGTCCCCCAATATTTGGAAAATAAGCCATGTCGTTTATAAAGATTGAAAACATTGAATTTACAGTTTTGAGATAACGGCGAGACGCGTTTGCTTTTCCTCCCGTATTTTGAAATATTTTCTTGGTTTTAACTTTTTTTGTTATTTAAAAATAACTTTATAGACAAACTTTTTTTTAAAGCCAACAACTCGGCAATCACATTATAAAGGAGAGACCTACAGATTTTAACAAAGCTGTTTTTTTGGCCATTTTCCCCTGGTGTCTAGTGGGCTTTCTGCCAGCACTACCACTATGAACTGGTCTCCTGGCTTGTAGCCCCTTATGCCCTCTTGGAAGGTGTGGGGCAGAAAGCCTGTTGCACACATATTGGTTTGGGGCCTTAGTTCGATGCATCGGTGGACTATCACATCCCTTTTTTCATGAGTTTTCTTCCTTGGTCTATGGCCGCACGGTTAATTTCAGAGTAAACACTTCCAATTTGAACGCCAAGGGAAGGCAGAAAGACTGCTGCACTGCTTCTGTGGTGGGGCTCAGCACAACGACAGGGTGGGCTGCACCGCTCCTTCTGTTTTTATAGCGCCATTTTCCCAGGTGTCTAGTGGGCTTTCTGCCACCATGGGGGCAGATAAGGATTAACATCCCTGATCTACCTCCCTGGGGGGGAACACAAAGACTGTTGTGCATAGTGGTAGATGGCATTATGCATGGGGGCAGGGGACATGTTCATGGCTCCCAGCGTGCCCCCCACAACAGCATTTTCCCAGGTGTCTAGTGGTTCGGGCAATCCCCATGTAGAGATTTAATAGGGAGAGGCAACACTGGAAAGGGTACTGTCTCCTTTCCAGGGCTCTCTCTGCAGTCTCGATCAGTGCACAGGGGGCGGAGTTCTACCTAAGCACAAATTAAGTTTAACCAGTTGGTGCTTAATGGTGCTGACTGATTTCACTTTCAAATCACTTTGATTACAGTGCACCCTAAGCACTGAGCATCATAGTGATTGGGGGAAAAAAAAACATCGGGACGCTTGCGAAGTTCTTCCCCCACGTTGTGAAATACCTTTTGAAAGAGAAAAGGTTTCAGGTGCATGATTTTCCCTGGGAATGCAGAGGACAAGAGTTTCACGTCTTCCACATAACAAAGGTAACCACAGAGGACGTGAACATTATGTCCTTTGCATTAAAGCGGGTAAGTAATTATACTTGCTCATCCTACAGACCAGCATCATTCCCAAGACCAGCTCCTCCACCTACAAGGCCAACCTGTTACCGGCCTCTGTAAAATGATCATGCAATATACCCCTTAACGTCGCTATGCGACTTGCTAGCTAGGTGTGTGCAACAGTAATACATTGATACATACACATAGACTGGGTGAGATAATAAAGTGGTAGCAGGGTATCAATTGGTGTGCAAGATGTACCCTTCCACCAGTCAACTGTGATGCAAAGGTGAGCGAAAATAACTACAGGCAACGTAAATACAGAGTGTGCGGCAGGATTTTCAAAGATGGATTTTTCCTCAGTGCCCTCTTTCATGGGATGCAGCTGAAGATAGGCTACCACGAAGAGTACCGCTGAGGTAAATCAAGGAAGCCAGGCGTACACACAAAAAGAGCAGCCAGCGTGGAAATGGCACTCAGCATACCGACCCGGGGAGAGGAGCTCCACACAAGGGCACCAATAGGGTACAAAGAATGTACTCATCCTTACTGTCAGAGGACAATGGTCTCTTGTTGCTCCCACGCATGGTATGGCTTTCCACACCGGGAGTTGCAGAAGACGTTTTGCTGTTCTCCAGTGATGACTATCAGTTTGGCAGAACAGACTAACCAGACTGTTATCCACTAAAATGATTTCTTCGCGGCTTGCCAAGCTTTGCGGCTTGGCCCTGGACAGGTAAACCAATCGCTCGGTTTCTGTAGATTGAGGTTTTTTTGCTCAAGGTGGGCAGCCAGTCTCACTTTTCTTGTTGCTCCATATAAATAAGGGGGTGGGAGGCCATCATTATAGAGCCGTCCCAGTGTAGCAGTAGATTGACTTTGGTGAGGAGGACACATACTGAGTTCTAAAAAACGTTCTGAATACTGCGGCCCACACGGAAGAGGCCATTCAGGGATTTTTGTTTCTTTTTAGCAAGGGTGCCGTTTGTCACCCTCTACCTTTGCTAGCACGATTAGTGCATATGTTAAATGCATGCAGCTGCTTCTCTTGCATCCGTCAAGATGCGCACAGAGATTAAATATGCTTATATACTTACTACAAAAACCTGTCCGATTTCTATTACTCCTTAGCAGCGGTGGGCTGACAGAGTTCATTTTGTGCATGTCCAGAACTGCTGGTCGCCATTCCTTCATGGTCATCACCCTTGCCTCTCGTAACCTCTGTGTGAAAGTCTATCAGACCTGAATGATCCGACGCAAGAAGTTCCCAACAGAAACAATGGAATTTAGTATGTTTCCCCTTTGTTATACCCCTATTTATACCCCTTTTTGAGAAGCCCTTGGGAAGTGAAGTAGTAATCAGTTTTAACAATATGATACAATTCAATGGCAGGTCTATGCTAACAAACTTGAATTAAATGGATGTAGCGCTTACTGCAAAGCGGTCGAGAAATGATGGTTTTCACATTAAGCTACCAACACAAAATTTAAGTGACAGAAAGTAGAAACTCTAAAATGAGCATGATAAAATAAATACAGTACATATTTTCTTATGGACATTAAAAGACAGTAAGCAGATGTAAACCAACAAATAAAATAGCATGTACATAGCAGAGATTAAAGTAATAGAACTGAGTAATAGCCCTAGTCATTCAAAAAGACGTCATGATCTTGGGCAGTGCTGGGTGGCCAACAGGTTATAAAGACCAATACCTTTGTGCTGATGTCTGTCCAATATATTCTGTTGTCCGACACATCAAAATCCAGAGCAGACGCCTCCTTGACCCCGGTTAGGGGAATGGCCACATCGTTGTTGTTGGTTTCCAGGGATATGCGATGGATGGCGGCTCGGCTGGTGAACACCAAGAAGGCTTCTGGGATGATGCAGGTCTTCAGGTCACTCAAGAGCTCCAGTCCAATGGGGCACGAGCATCTGGTGTCCTGCGGGGTGTAGAAGCAGAGATGGCTGCATCCACCATTATTAGCAGCACAAGGATTGGTACCTGAAAAGAAAGAGCTTCGTCAGCTGAAAGCATGAATCACGCACAACGAGACAAAAGAGTTGCCCAATTCTTGGGGAATTCAGTTTGAAACAAATTGCCAATAAAGTGTGAAAACGTAATTAGGACAAGCGTAAATCTCTGTAATAAAAGAGCACGTGCGCACTGACATGAAAAGGCAGTGCAGGTAATTAAGTGGTAATGACAGATGGTAAAGGCGTTTCCTTTAGTTCATGCCCTGAGGAAAGATTTAAGGCCTCAGACAAGGCAAACAGGTGCTAATCCAAGAGAGGAATGAAAACCCGGACAGTCTTCATCCTTTACATTGACTAAATTATAAGCCGAGGTCCAGCAGCAGAACGGGAGGCCCATCCCAGATATAGAGCAAGAAAAGCTCACACAAACATCCTAAGACAGGAGAGCCAGCGAGTGACCCGTTAACCTCTTCAGTGCCACGCCCTTTCCCCGCCCTGTGCCGGGCGTTGCATTAGCGGGCGGGGTTCATGACGAGATAGTCTCGTCATGGGCACAGCGCAACCGCGCTCCATGACGAGACCATCTCGTCATGGGCACTGAAGCGGTTAAGTACTGCTCCCAGAGGGTTTCTGCAGGATGTCCTACCCTGCAACCCGGAGAACCAGGTAAAAATATCTTCACTGACAACTGTGCGCCAAGTGGGTCACCTGTGTTTATTTCAACACCGACTGACTTACTCCATCGTGCGTCAGACTGGTACTACAAAGGGAACAGAGCGAGGGATAACAAGATGTACTTTTTTAATGACTAAACCCGCACCCAGGCTCCAGCATAAGCACGGCTCTTTGGTACCTTCATGTGGGGCCAGCGGTTAACAGTCTGGAATATCAAGGTGACCCGCTGAACGAGTAGGCAAAATAGAGAAAGGTTAGTATACATAGGGAAGAAGAGCCTTAATATTCCTAACTGCACATCTATGTACCAAACTGTACGTATATATATATATATATATTTTTTTTTTTTAACAGAGTTTTATATGGCGCAAACTTGACCCGAAGGTATCGGGTATCAGAGCGCTTAACACAATCACCAGTTGCGTTACATGAGGACACATTCATTTTTGTTGGCACAGGGAGATAAGTGATTTGCCTAGAATCACAGGATGTTGCGCTTCCCTGCCGAGACTCAAACCTGGCTCCCCAGCTCAGAGGCCGACCGCCCTAGCCGTTAGGCCAACTCCACTCCCCCATATATTGTCACGGGACGCAGATGGGGAGTTATGGACACAAAATCTATACATGTTTAATTGTAAAAATTTTGTTCACCGATTATTCGGTTTGCAATATACGCGTGGCACGATATTCTTGTACTCAATATTTGAGATGCGCACCAGTAGTTGAATATGTGGACCTTAAGTTCACAGGACACTGTGTGTGTGTGGAGTGGGGAGGAGCACCACAATGCCTGCTGGGTGGGTAAGGAGAGCCGCTTTGGTGAGGGCGAAGAGGAGTGCCGTTGCAACCCAACTAAGGTGGAAGGACCCTGAACAGGCCAGAGCTTCATTATCACTAGCGTGGCCGAAAAACGAGATTACCAAGAGTGGAGGGGAGAAGAACCACACTGAAGGCAAGAAAACACCAAAGAACCCAAATACCAGCATAACAGAAGGTACAATGAGAGGTGCACAGCAGGTCACAAGGTGGAAGGGCATTCTCAAAACGCACAGAGGTACAGACGGATTGACGAGGAGGTGGGGTAGAGGAGAACCCCCCCGACGGACAATGGAAGAATGGATTCAGGGACTTGGGGCCACAATATCACCTGCAACAAAGATAAAGAGGAGCCCTCCAGGTTGAGGAAAGCCATAAAGAACAGCATCATTACAAGTGGAAGAGAGCAGCAGACCCATGTTGGGGGGGGACAATTCTTAACTCAAGGGGTGTCTGGAAAGAAAATCGTCCCTTTGAGTTTGTGTGAAGTTCATACACCTTCAACTGCATCTAAAGGTTCCTGCGCAAAATCAGATCTTCGTGTTAACTGTAGCTATTTTTACCCTCCGCAACTAACAGAAGCTATGTACGTGGCTCCAAAAGAGAAGGAGGGAATGAGAATGGTACTACAGGCCTAGAAGAGTGAAACCGAGCTGTAATTCCAAGAACAAACCAGCACTGGCCATGCTAATAAGCCTAGCATATGAATAAAAGAGCCTGCTCAGTCACTGATAGGCTTATGCACCAAGTAAGTCATCATACATGCAATCTGCCACTCATCCTTGTAGTCCTGCAGTAATTCATCCACTAGCTCAACCACAATAAAACATACAAAAACTCAACATGTGCAGGATATATTAAAAGAATAGAAGTAGAACAAATAAAAAATGCTTCCGCCTAAACATGGTGGACATATGTTTGCAATTACAAAAAAGAAAATGAAGCTTGGCAGATGGTGTTAGTCTTGCAATGAAATTGTGCATATAGTGTCATTGTATTTGTGTTCTATCATGCCTGCCATGTTTAGAACAAACATGTTGGCAAACTCGGAATGCTAAAACAACAATACTCTATAGACAATACCATCCCATAATGGTTTTCCTGGTTTACAGGCAGTGGTCTTGTGGGATGTAGTGCACACTGCAGATGAAATGGAGGTAAAAAAGAGGGCTGTTAGAACTATCTGGGGAGCTGCAGTATGCTCTGGAAAAAAATGAAAATAAATTGGAAGGAAAAAAATGAAAAGGGGCCTATCAAAGGGGAAAATGGAAACCTAAAGGACTCGCCTAACTATAACTTGCAAACCAAATGCAAAACTTATGACCTCTAAATTTTTCTTTTTTACAAATAACAAAAACGAAAAGTGAAATTTAATTTAAAAAACAACATGTAATCAAGCCAATTGTGGATACTACAGTCATAGCCCTATCAGAGTGGTACGGGTAAGATAATCATAGCCCTACCTACCTGAGTGGTACAGGTAAAGTTATATGTAATCTCATCTGTAAAATAATTTACAATATTTTCAATTGCATCTGTTTTAATTAAGGACGAGGTGAAGAATATTGCATCTGGTGTGCTATGATTTGCATCACTCTTACAAGGAAAGCTATGAATTGTGATTCTATCCATAACTTACACATTTAAGTGTTTTACTTTACTCTATAGACTAATATGGCATTACTGGCCTGAAAGTATATACAAAATAGCTCAGAACAATATGGAGCATCATTAATGCCATCAAATATACAACTCCCTTAGGTGTAGCAAGCATGTGTTATGTGAAACACTGACCCTATACCATACACTTCACGGGCACCCTAGTTCATATTATCAACCACAGATATATGGGAAATTCTCATTGCACGTTATTCAATATGTATACAACTGCTCACACAAAGTCAAGTTCCTCCAGATAGTCAAAGTCTATTCTAAAATTAATGCCCTGCAACAGACAGGTTTTATATGTATCAAACCCTTCACAGTCACTAAACCTACATTGAGAAATGAAGCTGGTATGAGTAGAAAAGTGGGTACTGTTAACAGTGTATACTCTATGGAGGGTTTTAATTCTGTACCACACTGTTTGCAGAAAAACTCTCAAAGTGTACACTCTATGCAACACTTGTGAAAAAAAGACACTGTTCGCTTAAAATAACCAAGGTCTGAAGGTACTAAACAATCTACTATCTGCAGCCTGCATACTGTGGTGAAAAATTTACTGATTGCCCATTTTGTGACGCAAAAGAAGCACATGTAGATAGGTTAATACCAGGTGCACACAGTCTTCTATGTTACGTGGAAATTGTCATGCTGTGATGATTCGGTCTAATAACTCAAGGCCGCTTGCAATACTTTGTAACGTAGAAGCTTTGCCCTGTAGGAAACTTTTTCTGCAGACCAAAACAACTTGTGTGGAACATGCTGAACAAAAGTCATCAACTGGTACCTGCATACAGAGTTACTCTTTAATATACAGATATAAAACATGTTCAATACATCTACACACCTATGATGCATTGGGGGCTCATGTGTTTTGTAAACACTTACACCCATTAGCTGTACACAGGCTGTACAAAATCTGGTAAAAAAGTAATATGGTAGCGACTTGCTACTATGTAAACTATAAAACAAACTAGCACACTCATTGGATGATGTCATCAGTGATGTCATAAATGATGCTATAGAGCATGTCCTCAGTGATATAATATATAAGGTCTTAAGCAGTGCATGGCAGGGGTGCAAGTTATAGTTAGCTCTGTTAACTATAACTGGTGAACTTCTGTGTTCTTTTTAGTTCAAAACAATAATGTCACTGACATTCATCTAACTAAAACATTACTTTAACCAATGGGTAACTGTGAATATAATCCAGAATCAAGGGGATCAGGTGATATCAAGCCACAAGGATGAATGTTTCGTTGCTTGAAAAAGCTGTTTTCATCAAACTGCAGCTAACAGGTGCTCATAGGAATTTGAATATTCAGGCTTTGTTTACTTGTCTGCCATAAAATGTTAATAACAATGTGCAATGATGAGTTCAGTGGATTTAGACAATTCTATAGCTGCAGCGTTTACTGCACAATTATTGATTTACTGTATTTGCCACATGATCAGCAACATAATCTGTATATTACAGCAAAAATATTGCTCCCATCTCCAAATGGATAAAAATAATACTGACCGAGAAAGTTCAGTGAACTAAGCATTTTTACAGCATAATTTAGATACTCATCCTGCATAATTTGGTCATCCATGCAGCATAATCAGAGTAGCCTTGACAATGATAAATCTCTGTAGAGTGGTTTGGAGTCTGTCATTATGATAAAGGAATCCGTATTTCACAGGGAACCGTGAAATATTTTCTACATTTCACGGTTCCCTGTGAGCCGCTGACCTGAGAGCCAAGGCAGTAATGCCTGGTGAAGGTGTGGACGGAGGCCCATGTAGTCACCTGGCAGATGTCCAGCACTGGAACAGTGGCAACCTTCACCCTCGTAGACTGAGCCCACAGTCTTTCAGTAGACTCATTCTTGGCCAAGGCATACCATATTTCTATGCAGAGAACAATCCATTTGGATTGCCCTTCCTTACTTAACACCTGAACCGCACAAAATGCTGGACGTTCACCTGGGGCTCCTTAATCAGATTAATATAAAAGCTAAGGGCTCTCTTGGGGTCTAACAGATAAAGCTTCTTTTTCTCCCTAGAGGGAAGAGGCAAAGAGAAGAAAGAGGGGAGCCTGATGAACTGCCCCGTAGTGTCCTACCCCAGCACAGGTACGCGCAAAGGATCACATCACACACTGAGATTGGTATTGTACATCTTTATTCATCAGTGTGTAACCATGAACTGAACATTCTACGTTAAGAATTCTATCATCCACACCCACACACTTACGTCACTATTCTACGGAGTCCGTCAGGAACCAAAAGGGTCCCATCATCTCTAACTCACAAGACACAACACCTCCGCCTTTGTTAAAAACAAAGCACCAATAATACATATGTACATTGCCACTCTTTAATAAGTCGTTTAGGTGCCAAATCACTTGCCCAGATCTGGTCATGTGAGGTTGCGGAGTTGCAGGAGAAGTGCCCATGACTGGCACTATTGACAGAGACACTGGTACAGTCATTAGGCTCTCCAAACGCTCAGGTGAACAAATCTCACTTCAGACATCAGGAGCTGGCGAAGGTTGAGGTAGGTGGTTGAAATGCAAAGAATCTCGTGTAATCGACTTTACAAGACTATGAGCTGTCACCATGTGTCCCTTACTAATTACAACCCTCGGGGTCAACATCAAAAGGAGCATCAGACTTGCGTTTCCGTTTCTTCCTGACGATAACTTAGTCTCCCCTGTTAAACATAGTGCTCTGAGCACTGCAACGTCTATCAGCAGAAGTCTTTACTTGGCATTTGTGAGATGAATCAGCAGTGTGAAGGCGATCAATGTCAATAGATCTCTCATTGGTCCATTGTGGCAACTTGGTGCCCATAGCTCTCCCAAACATTAAGGTGGCAGGGCTTTCACCTGTGATGGAATGAGGCGGTGACCTGTATGCACAAAGCATAGACTGAAGAACCGATTTGAGTTCAAGCATTTGCCAGCACAGCACATTGAACGGTCTTCTTGAGGGATGCTCATTAATCTTTTGACCACACCATTCGCCTGTGGCCAGAGGTGTGCTTTTCTGATGCTTGAACTTTAGATGAGTGAGAAAATGTTTACATTTTCAACTGTAGAAAGGCGGCCCACCGTCAGATTTCAAAATTGAAGGAACACCCCTATGTTGCAAAGACAATTTCCATTCTCTCAATGGCTCTGTCATGTGTAGTTGACGATGGATCTTCTACAAGGGGAAAACAGGAATATTCATCAACAATTACTAGTAGATGATGTCCATTGTCAAGGAGTCCGAAGAAATCACTTGCAATTTTTTTCCCATGCATGCTTTGGAAGATCTGACATGTTCATCGGATGTGGGGATGTCTTGGATGACAAACAGCTGCACAAATGACATGCCTTTAACTGTTTTTCAACTCTTTCGTCAAGATGAGGAAACAACACTCAGTCCCGTAAAGCTAGTTTCATAGCAACAACTCCATGGGGTCCCTCATGAGCCAGTTCAATAACTTGTAGTTTCAGACTCTTAGGTATGACAATTCTTGACCCTCGTAAGATGATGCCTTCTGGAGTAACTGAAAGTCCTTACTGCACATTTTTTAATTTCTGGTATTCAAGGTCATCATGAAGAGGTCGATTCTGTTTTTGCCATGATCAATTTGCAATAATGTCTTTGATTATCAACAAATCCCTGTCAGTGCTTGTGATAGCAATGATTTGTTCTATTGATAAGGAAGCAAGGGTACTGGATTTCACAATGAAATTAGCATAAGCATCAAACACTTTAGCAGTAGTGCCATGACACTGTATTGGCATAAGTAAGAAGCAGTCAGCAGGGTTTTGATCTTTTCCTGTATGATGCATGATCATATAATCATACTCCTGCACTCGCAACACCCACCTCTCAATACAAGGGGGAATTTGGTTTTAGGATTGCCGAAAATGGTGAGCAGTGCTTGGTGATCAGTGACAACTGTGAAATGCTTTCCATACAGAAATACATGAACGTGCTCACAAGTCCACGCCACAGCAAGGCTTTCTTTTTCAGGTTGTAAATAGGCATGTTCTGTCAATGACAGACTTCGACTAGCATAAGCCACACTGTGTGTCGGGCATTGGAGGTCTAGTGTGCTGGGCAAGGATGGCAACCAACCCCAGTGGGCTTGCATCAACACCAACCTCCATATGAAATTTCAAATCAAAGTATGCCATTTCAGTTGCGCTCTCAATTGCAGGCTAGATTTTCTGCATAGGCTTTGTTCACATTCACTCGGCCACTGAAATGGGACATGTCAATGGGGCCCTTACAGTGGCAAAGTTGCGTATGCGACTTGAACAGTAACTGGCCATACTAAGGGAGGATCTCAGAATAGTTGCATCTTGTGAGGGAGGAGTGGATGACAAGACTTCGTCATCGTCCGCACCGGAAATCACGTTGTGGGACCTATATAGACACAGCCCGGGCACGCTTCTTAACATGATTTTCCACGCCAGAAGCGCAGAGGCATGAAAGATACTGATGACTGGTGCGTCAAACCTAGGGACATTTAGGGGAGTCCCTATCCCTAGAAATCAATTCGCAGAGCGGGGAGGATCGGTGGGGCGGTAAGGAATCTACAACTAGAATATGCCTCTACCAGATACATCGTAACAAGGGTAAGTAACTTGCTCATCTGATAGATACTTCTAGTTGTAGATTTCTTACCTTAGAATAGATAACCCAGCAATATCAGCCCCGGAGGAGGGTCTGCGAACCAAGATCACATGAGGAAGTCCTGGAGGATCGAACCAGCAAAGTACCCGTCCCTCGGGACTTGGTTGGCCAGGCAGTAGTGTCTGGTAAACGTGTGCAGGGATGCCAACGTTACTGCCTGACAGATATCCAGGACTGGGACTCCAAGTGCTAACGCAGTGGTTGCCGCTGTTGCTCTATTAGAGTGAGCATGTAACCCCACAGGAGATGCCTTCTTTGTCAATGCGTAGCACATTTTAATGCAGACAACCCATCGAGAGATGGACCTTTTCCGTATTGCCAGACCTTTCTTGGCACCCACATAGCCAATGAAGAGTTGATCATCCACCCGGAAGTCTTTGGTACAATCAAGATAAAAAGACAACACACGTTTTGGGTCCAGGCAGTGAAGTCTATTCTTTATCTTGGAGGGAAGCGGGGTGGGTAAAAGGTGGGCAGAGTAATGGACTGTCTACATGAAAGGGCGTGACCACTTTAGGGATGAAGGAAGCTTTTGTTCGAAGAACCACTTTATCCGGATGGACAGACAGATAGGGAGGCTTGGAAGACAGAGCCTGGAACTTGCAAACTCTGCAAGCAGAGGTGATGGCAATGAGGAAAGCAGTCTTAAAGGTAAGAAGTCTGATAGGGCAATTGTGAAAAGGCTCGAAGGGGGCACACATAAGAAAAGTCAGAACCAAATTTAAATGCCATTGGGGCATAATTAAAGGTGACGGAGTAAACGAGTAAGGCTCTTAAGAAACCTATTGACAATGGGTGATTTGAATAAAGAGGGC
Organism: Triturus cristatus; assembly: GCF_964204655.1. Lineage (NCBI taxonomy): Eukaryota > Metazoa > Chordata > Amphibia > Caudata > Salamandridae > Triturus > Triturus cristatus. The sequence continues at coordinate 710,885,773 of NC_140583.1, forward strand.
TGATCTGTAAGTATAAGAAAGGCAGAGGTAGCCGAAAGAAAACCTTTATGGGTGCCTAAAGCAGAGCCCTGCTGGGCCAAAGAAAGTATATACAAGAGAACCTCAGAAAGGTGATAAACAGGCTTTGCTATGCACCATGCCACAAATTTGTTCCATCTACAGGCGTATACCATTTTAGTGCAGGGACACCTGGCTGCCAAGAAGACATCACAGACTTCGGGTGGAAGGTTGAAAGCTGTCAACTGCTGCCACTTAATCTCCATGAAAGGAGCCGGAGGCTGGACAAGTTCGGGTAAAGAATCGTCCCCTGCTGCTGCAGCAAAAGATCCTCTCGAAGGGTCAGTCTGATCGGAGGATCGATGGCCATGCTCAGAAGGTTGGAATACCAGACTTTTCGTGCCCAATCTAGAGCCACAAGAATGACTTGAGCCCAGTCGTGCTTGATCTTCCTGAGCACTCTGGGCAGAAGAGGTATAGGCGGAAAGGCATAAAGAAGGCCGAAGCTCCACTTGCGAACAAAAAGCGTCGCTGAGCGAGCTGGAAACTCCAAGGCGTAATATTGCTGTCATTTTGCTTTCTCTTCAGAGGCGAACAGATCTAACCAAGGCTGTTCCCACCGCTGAAAGAGACCTTGCACCACCTCTGGATGGAGACGCCATTTGTGATCAACCAGGCACCGACGGATGAGTTTGTCCGGTCTGACGTTTAGAGAACCTACCAGGTCGTAACCCACATGGGATATGCCCCAATGTTCCAGCCATGCCCAGAGAGCCTCCCGACAATAAGTACACAACCCCACCCGCCCTGTTTGTTGCAGTACCACATGGCGGTGGTACTATCCATGAACACCTGCACCACTTTTCCTTTGAGAGAGGGAAGGAATGCCTTCCGTGCCAGTCTGATTGCACATAGGTCCAAAAGTTCGAGATAGAGACTTGACTTCGTCGAAGACCAGACGCCTCTGATCTCCGGCTATCCCCATCCCAGGAGTGAAGAATCCGTCACCACCGTCTGATCTGGTTGGGTGAAGGGAGAGGGATCTGCCTCTGACTCAATCTTGGTTCATTAGCCACCACTGCAGTTGATGTGCTGTTCCCTCCGAGATCTGGACATAGTTGGAAAGATTACCTGGATGATGCACCAACTGGATCTTCAGGTCCCACTGCAGAGCCCGCATATGTCATCTGGCACGATCCACCAGCACGATGCAGGAGGCCATGAGACCCGGCAGCCTCAGAGTGATTCTCACCGTAATCCGGGATAGAGGCTGAAACATCAGTATCATAGCCCGAATATCCTTGACTCGTTGCTCGGGAGGATAGGCCCGAAACTGCACTGTGTCCAAAATCGCTCCGATGAAATTAAGCGTCTGAGAGGTAGTCAGGTGTGACTTAGTTACGCTGATAGTGAACACCAGCGAATACAGGAGGTTCACTGTAGTCTGGAGGTGGGAGGAGACAGCCTGGGGGCAAGCCCACCTTCAAAAGTCAGTCGTCGACATAGGGGAAGACTAGTACCCCTGATCTGCACAGATGAGGTGCGACCACCGCCATCACTTTTATGAACACACGAGGGGCACTGGTAAGGCCAAAGGTGAGCACAATGAACTGAAAGTGCTCGTGGCCCACCGTTAAACGTAAGTAACGTGTGTGGGCAGGCAGGATGGGGATATTGAAATAAGCGACCTGGAAGTCCAACGCTACCATCCAGTCTCCTGGGTCGGGGGCAGAAAGTACCTGGGCAAAATTGAGCATTTTGAACTTCTCCTTCCAACGGAAGAAGTTGAGGGTCCAGAGGTCTAGGATAGGATGCAGGCCTTTGTCCTTTTTGGGCAACCACGTCCTACTGCTGGTCGCCATGGCAAAGAAAGCCGTAACTTCCTTGCGAAGAAGCGCCAAATGATCCTCTGACATACGGTCGTAAGAGGGAGGAATGGAGGTAGGGGTAGCCTTGAAGGGGAGAGAGTAGCCCCTTCGGACTATCTGCAGAACCCACCTGTCCGACGTGATGGACTGCCAGCGGAGGAGGTGATGGCGAATCCTGCCGACTGGCCGATGATGGACCTGAAACATCGGACTAGGAGGGTTTGGAGGCAATGGTAGAGGGGGAAAGGTTGGACTGACCCGCCTGCTTGCTCCCTGACCCACAAGGACGTTGGGTCCAATGTATGCGGCCACACAGAGGCTGAACACTTGCATGACTCGATGGCAGGACTGGACAGGATGTGGCTGGGCGCCCCTTCTGTAGTCACAAAGGGATGAAAGGCAGACTGAGGGGGACGGGTGGTAGAAGTGAGTGCCCAGGATCCAGTCATAGCTCGAGATCCCTTTAGGCGCTCAAGCACAGAGTCTACCTTATTGCTGAAGAGGCGAGTTCCATCAAAGGACATATCCATCAGGGTAGATTGGACATCCCCTGAAAAACCAGAAGTCCTCAACCAGGCGTAGTGTCGAAACGCTACTGACGATGGAACCATTCTGCCCAGTTAGTCGGCGGTGTACAGTCCTCAACAAATGGTACATTTCGCTGCACCTCTCCCATCTGCAACTGCCTGGGCGAGAATGGCCCGGGCATCCTTCGGGCACTGAGGCAGTACCTGCGCAACCGTATTCCACATGGTATGGGAGGATCAGCCCAGGAGGCAATCAGCATTCACCGACTGCAATGTCAAGCTGGAGGAAGAAAACACCCTCTTCCCAAGATGGTCCAGCTTCTTTGATTCCCTATCGGGGGGTGCAGAAGGGAATGCACCTTTAGAAAATGAGACTTGGTTAAACAGGCTCTCAGGGGAAGGATGTTACATAAGGAAGTTGAGTAGCCCGGAGCGGGGCGATGGCAGTTGGCGATTGTCCTGTCCACAGGGGTCCCTGTGCTGGGCTTGGACCAAGTGCCCAGAAGGGCTTGGACCAAGTGCTCAGAAGGGCACCAGTGAGAGCTTCATTAAAGGGCAAAGGGGGTTCGGAGGTAGAAGCTGCAGGCTAAAGCACCTCTGTCAGTGAGCTCAAGGCCAAGGACCTCGGCTGCCCTTACCACCACTGCGTAGGAAGCTCCCTCCTCCATAGCCATGGTAGGGGGAGAAAGCAAGCCAGTGTCAGAGGAAGTGTTCAACCCAATTGGCTCATCCAGGTTCATCCGCCAGTCCATGGGGTCTTCAAGCTGATCAGTTAAAGGGTCCAGCTGCCACTCCCAGTCCTCTTCATCACCTCCTGGCACAAAATCAACACCAGGGATGAACACAGGGACAAAAGTCCTTCCGGCATCGGAACAGAGATATGTCTGGCTCTAGGTCCATGTTGGGTACGAGAATGGGGTAGACGCTGGCCAGGGGCACGATCGTCGTCGGAAGTGTCACCAACGGGGTCATCATCAGGGAAGGTAGAGTTGGATCAACTGACGTCGGTCCGGATCAGAGAATGGATCCACGGGAGCCCACAGGGGCCAAAGCCACCGCCAAAGGCCTGGGGCCCCCAATCGATTCCACGGGGCCTGAAGGTGCACCAGTGGAGCTAGGCTGCTCAAAGATGAGGTGCAGAGTCTCACAGAGCTTCCGTAATTGGGCAAGAGATGCTCCGGCTCCCGGAAAAGTGGGGTGGCAAGGAGTTATCTCGGAAAGAGGGTATGACGATGGAGGCTTAGAGCGACGACGCTCTGTTTCCTGCATCGCATGAGCCGACAGACAGGGTGAAGTCGAAGAACGCCTATGCTTCTTTGATGACTTCTTGTGCTTACCCGAGAGCCCTGAGGATTTTAAATGGGACAAGGAATGCGGGCACGACACGGAGCCGAGCGCCGGGCCTCCAACAGCTTTGGGGACCGCTCCTGCAAAGCCTTCGGATTCATGGCCCAGCACTCGGAGCATGACTTAGATTTGCAGTCGCACTCCAAGCACCAGAGGCACACGAGGTGTGGATCCATCACAAACATCATCTCCGATGACAGGATCCGCATGGCTTGAATCCGGTCCTAACCTGGGACATTTAGATGACACCAGAAGCCCGAGACTCAGAAAAAATCTCGACAACAGTGGAGAGATTGGAAAGAGTGGTCGCTCTCTCCAGATCTGCGCTTAGGCTGGTGAGGAAAAAGAAAGAACGTACGTCAGCGCGCCCGAGCGGCTTCTATATAGGTCCTGCAATGTCATTTCCGGCACACATGACACCGACGGAATCTTGGGTCTGGAATACAACAATTCCGGACCCAACCACTAGATGGTCGAATAATGCACAGCATGTGAATTCAGAAACGATTAACGCTGCAAAACTCACACTTAGCCTCATTTAAAGTGAGACCTGCATCGGCAAGCATATTACACAGTTGTGCAAGAGCTTTATCATGTTCCTTTCGCGTGGGCCCATAAACGAGTATGTCATCAATGTAATTGAAAGCATTTGTGACTGGCAGTATTATTCGACTAATGACATTCTAAAAACTTTCTGCAACTGATGACACTCCAAAACGTAGTCTTTTGTATATAAATATACCAACATGAGTCGAAAAGTTTGTAATGTACCTGCAGTTCTCTTCCAGTTCGAGCTGATGATATCCTCTGTACAAATCAATGCTGGAAAATGCCTTGGCTCAGTTCAGCTGCGTAATTATGTAAGCAATGTGCGGACCTGGATGTCGGGGACAAAGTTTTAGACAAAGAATTTGACGATAATCAACGTCGTTCAGTTCTACTTGCCTCAACAGATGTTGGCCTTGTGTGCATGCGCTGCACATCAAGTCTGTAACTTTTTGGCATCCATTTTGTTTTCTCGATGTGAAGCACTTGATCGTTCCCTCGCTTTGTGGTCTAGTTAAAAAATGGTTCTCTTTCCCGCAGTCTTTTCATACCCGTCCAATGACAGGACATTTACCTTCAAGTGGAAAGGAAAATCCACATTGAAAACACAACTTTTTTTGGAGACATCCACCGCCATGTTAGCCGGTTGTCTGTCAGCTGTTTCTTCTGCTCTGGCAGCCATAAGTACTCGCTCCAAGATGAGTGACTCTTTCAGCATTCATTGTCAAAAGGAATCAGAGAGGCAACCATATATTACCCTGAGACACATGGCCTCTTCATCATTGAACTAATTGAATTTGCAACGCTTTATGTGTGAATCAAGTCTTTCTACAAACATATCCATTGTTTCAGTAGCTCTCTGCAGTTCCTGACTGAAAATGTACCTTTCCTAGTCAACATTCAGCATCAGATTGAACTTGGTGTTTAACGCCTCTTTAATGTGACTGTACGCCACTTCATCACCTTGTGGTATTTTCTTTATCACTTCTACCGCTCCTTCACCCGCCAAATTCCTCAGCTAATTAATGATCTTTTTGTCATTTACTTCTTCCAGCGCATCAATGAAATCATCAATGGTTTTGATCCAGGCAGCCTATCTGTTGCCAAAAGTTTGGTTTTTGGAGATATTGAAGGGAGGCAGTGGTTTTAAGAAAACAGCAGCAATATAACCAGTTATGGCCCCTTACGGACAAGAGTATGTGCTGTTCACCTGGACATGCACCATTCATGCCATCTGTAAGTCCTTGCGACAAGCTGGCTTCAAGATTGTTATGGCCGACCTGAACTTGTGTGGCTTTGTTTAGCCTTGCAACTGGAGCCGTTCACTTTCTGAAGGACTTTCGAGTTGTGAGGAAGGCACCCTGACACAGTCTATAGTGTATGCTTTGGGGGTCACCGGCTCCGTATTCCCAACCCTGGGCAAAAGGCTGTCGTACAATGACTCTTCACGCAAGTTCTGGTAAGCGTGAATATACTCTCTTTATTTGGTTGTCACCACTTCTAATGTTTGTCAGCATTTATCTGCTTCTACTAACAGCGCTCTCTTGCACCTGGCGGTCACCGCTCGATGCACTTTCCGTACCTGGTGGTTACTGCCTTTAGCGTTTTTATCAGCAATGTTTTGCTTTTAGTGCTTTCTTGCACACGGCTATCACTGAATTTAGCGCTTGTTGTACTTTATGAATGACAGCTCTGTTTCACGTTGTGGTGCAGTACCTTTTGTCTCAACTTTATCAGCAATTTTCTATTCCACGACAAACAAACTTTACATAAGGCCTTTACTTTCTTCACAGGCCATGCATTGGCTGGAATAGTGCTTTGACTTCACATAAGCCCATCCTCAATTTCCATTTCGACCGACGCACGCGTGGCACGCACGAGCATTTTGCTGGGATAAGCAAAACTCTCCGGGAGAGCACTCTTGGTTCTTCAGGTAGCAGGGTTTACATAATCCCCTATCTTGTCGCCAGCTGAAATGCTCGACACCAGCCTGGGTACATTCAAAGATCACATCACACACGGAGCTTGGTATTACACGTCTTTATTCATCAGTGTGTGACCATGAACTAAACATTCTACGTTAAGAATTCTATCATCCACACCCACCAACTTACGTCACTATTCTAAGAAGTGTGTCAGGTACCACATATCTAACTAATATGAGACTACATGCCGCACATGGAAAGGCAACATCACCTTCCATAGAAAGGAAGATTGAGCCCAAAGTACTAGCTTGTCTCGAAAGAAGGTGGTATTTTGTGGTTGCCCTGACAGCGATCGCAATTCACTGACACAGAATGCAAAAGTAATCCTATAAAGGAAGACAATTTTGAGAATTTCAGACAATGGTACTCAGCAGGTGGGAGCATCTAGACGTTCCAATCCCAGTCCAGTGCTATCAGCATCAGCTGAACCCGATAGGCTTTGACCTTCATAAGAGCCAGGAAAAGCCGTGGCTGAGGCGGAAACATGTAAAGGAGACTGGTTATGAAAATAAATTAGAACATTGCTCGCAATTTACCATTTGAACTTGTATTTAGTTTTCTACTGTAGTTCCTGCCAGTGTACTCCGATTCTCCACGCAGCTTTGTATTGTTGTTAAAGACATCATAAAGAGGAGTGGATAAGAAAACATGAAATGTTCAGGACACAAGTATGATGTAACCATCATAAAAAGTGGTTGGTAGGCCAGTTGGGCAATGGGACATGACCCCAGCAGTCTGCAGAACTGGGAACAGATTTGAATTCCACAATGTGTTACAGGAAACAGCCAAGAAGAGAATAAGGGCAGAGAGCCTCTGCTGGAGATTTTAGTTTGAAATGGACCTCTGCTCTTTGCACAAATTATGACGTTTAAATAATCAATTCTACAGCAGCCACTTCTCTTCATTCCAGTTCTTTAAATTTCGGACAAAAAAACAGCAAGGGTTGATGCGATATTAAATACTGAATATCTGCATCAAATGAAGTGCTGAGGCGTCTTTCCTATTCATTTCAAATTCAAAACCTCCCCACTGCCCCTGCTTTCTCCTAACCCACACCAAAGTTAAGAAAAAGTGGAAGTGAGAGGAGAATCAGGAAGCGGAGGTGGACTGTTCTGGATAAACACCCTGCTTAGCTGGTCAGCCTGCACATTGTCCAAACGTTTGATGTGCATTGCTGAATGCTAGAGGAGAGACTGCCCAAGTTCCCAGCAACACAGCCACCTTATTCAGAATTTTGAGTGGGTACTGCCTTGGTGATTCACATATGCCACCGTCATTGTATTGTCTCATCTCACCAATACAATGGACTGATGGACCGGATGATCAAAATGGAGTAGAGCTTGATACACTATCATTAACTCTCTCCAGTTCAATGATCTTAAAGTATCCTCGGGAAGCCACCTTGTTTCGAATAAAATAGTTCCCAATTTTGCTGCCCCGACACAAGCCACTCACATCTGTCGTCAAAATTACTGGAGGATCCAGATGCATTACAATCTCCTTGCTCTGATTCTCTGGTATCAATCACCACAGAAGATATGATCTGATTGCTGATGTACCAATGTGTCCATAGACTAAGAAAGACAGGACCAAAGCCTGTGAAGGGGCCACAACAGAGTTCGAAGATGCAGTCTTGCCTGCTGGACCGTGACGACACAGACATACATAGGCCACTGATCATCCATCCATTGGTACGCTGGGACCCTTCTCAGGATCATCGGGATGACAGAAGATTTCTCAAATACTCTGCTCTCTCCTCTGGTATGACCCCTCTGCCCAGATCAATCCTGAATCTTGCTCCAATGAAGACAAGATTCTTTAAAATAAGTGGCATTATGGAAAGTTAACCTAGTGTTCTCCAGACATTGACACAGACTCCTTTCCGAAGGAGCATGCAATAACCAATAGTCTGGATAAGGAAAGATTGGAATTACTTGTAGACAGAAATGTGCTGTTAAGGGAGCCACCATTTTCGCAAATAACCTAGGAACAGAGTGTAGACCAAATGGCACAACTTTGAATTACCACTTGTGCCCCTGCACACAGAACCTTAGATACCTTAGAGGTTCCTCCTTCCTTCCGAATATGCAGGAAGACAACCATTAGATCTACTGCAATCATGAAATGATTTTTCAGTACTATTGAAATGATCCTTTGAAGACTTTTCATTATGAAAGATTGTTCACCATCTTTAAAATCGATCGCAGTCTGATAAGCTCCATTTAACTTGGGTACCAAGAACGCAATAGAGTGTACACTTTTTTTCTCACTCCAACTCTGGCACTGGAACAATCACTTTTGTGTTCAATAGTACTTGAATGCCTGATTCTAGAGCATCTCTCTTTGCTAGATCATCTGGGTAAGGAGTAGGTATAACCTCACAGTCCAAAGTAATTTAGAAACACCCTATTGCATATCCTCTTCTTACTACGTTCAGGACTTGTGCATCTAAAGTATATTTGCCCCATTTGGTCACGAAGAGATGGATTTGCCCTCCATCTCTTGGCCATCTTCTTCCTGGGACCTGGCATAATCAGGACGGTGCTCTTTCGCCCAGAGGTCTGGCTTCTGCTTGTTTTGAGATGTCCATGAAAGACACTTTTCCTGGGCCCTAGAATGATTCTCTACAGCCTGCTTGCACCTTAATAGTTCAGTTAAGGAAGACCTTTGTCATGAAGTATTTGCAGACCTGTTGTGCGGTTTTTTAAACAAGAAGGAAGGTTTTATTTCCTTGAAGATTTAGTGCAACTCAAGTTGCAACTTTGTTCAAAGAAGACAAGCCCCATCGAAATGTATTTTAAGAGCTGTGGATCTTTGAGCTGCATCAGTGTTCCATTCTTTGAGGTAAAGATTCCTTCAAGCCTCTAAATAAGCACCAAAGATCACAACAGAAGCCTCAAAAGAGAGGCCAGACAAAAACTGAATCGGCTTCTCCTCATTATCTATCAAATCTGAACTTCCCTGGCCACCCTAAAAGACCGTAAGCAATGTTCTGAAGTCAGACAGTAATGACTGGGATGTGTAAGCTCCATAAATCCTTGCATGAAGAGATAACTGGGCACCAGCATGCATCTTTTTAATAGCACAATCATCTTTTCTCTCTGCCGTGTCCTCAAAGGGTATTTTCCTCTGCCATTGATGACATTCCAAAAAGGCTTGCACCTACAGAGTCAACTTTGACAGTATTTGGTAATTTTTCTTTTATATCTTACTATGGATACAGTTTTATCATGATATTAGGCACATTAATTTTCTCAGAATCCTTTCATTCACTCATCACAACGTCTATAATAAATTGATTAATCTGTGAACATAAATTAGGCACTTCCTTACATTGTATTATTACAGTCGCTTGTGAGGAACTAGGCCAATCATTAGGAAAAAAGCCCATATTCTGCCTTGTGTAAAAGAAATTTGGTAATATACTACCCACAGGAGGAGACAAAACACCACGGTATTCGTATTCAGACACATCAAGGTAAAGATCTCCCTGGGGAACTGTCCTTAGCATCATTAGTTTTCTTTATGGCAGCAATAGTGTCCATCACAATCTCTTATTTTCTCCTCATCAAAATCATCAACACCATTCCGTACTCTTTTGGGGGGGAGGAGGAGATGGAGATCAGGAAGGAGGAGAAGAAGGTGACGTAGGAGAAATGCGACTCCTCTTCCTGGCATACTTTCCAATCAGAGGCAAAATCACACCTTGCAAGCACAAATAAATTTCAAATGCAGCATAAACCATCTAAATTACCAATTTGCTAACCAGATCACCTTAAATAGTAAAAAAGGTGGCAGCAAGAAGATGCACTCTTCTATGACAGTGAAAGTCTGTGCATATGAAGAAAACAAGCTGCGCATGCGCAGACCGGAATGCAGGTCGTGCAGGAGAAAAGTGGCTGATTGGCACAAAATAATGCATCTACAGAAAGCGGATACATCCTTTACTGGACAATCCATGAACTCCAGCTTCCACAGGGGAAAAGGCGAGTAAAGGGTTCCTTCGAGCTGGGAATCAATTCTTAAAACTTTCCTTGCTCGCGCTCCCTCAATGCTCCAGGATTTCCCCTAGCCCAGGTGAGGATCACCATGGAAGAAAAAACTTTGGGCCCGGCCCTAAGATCATCATTCCTTGTCCTAGTTTCTCCATAAATAAACAAGCATTGGCATAGCCAATAGGTCTCGCTTTTGGGACCTTATAAGTGTTTAACCATGCAGCATATTATCCTGGGTGCTGTGCCGTCAGGGATTGAAAAGCTATATAATTACTACACACAGGGCCACAAAGTCTGATTCAAAAATACATGCTTGGCTCAGGAAACATTTATGGACACATACCAAGGCTTTTTAACGCAATACTCACTACCAATGTACTTCACTCTGAGATCTCACATGTACTACCAGTGCACTGCATTCAGAGGTGTCACAGGTGCCACCACACACTGTACTTATAAATGTCCTGCTTTCAGAAATGTCACAAGCACCGACAACCTGCCATAATGTGAAAAATCACAAATTCTAAAATAAATGCCCTGCCAGCGCAAATGCCATAAGGTAGACATGACAAGAGGGCTAACTGATTAAACGCTCTCTGCTAGCATCTGCTTTGGTCTGCAGGACATACATTTGTATGGCAAAAAAATCTTCCCCTCAAGAAAGCCATTGGAATTGCCAATATGGAGGAGTCCAGTGTCTGAATGGAAGAAAAGGAAGTGAACTAAATAGAAAGGGGTCAAGAAGTAGCTATCACATAAACAAATGCAGCAGTAATCAACAGGAAGACTTTCAACAGTACAACGACTTACAACAATAGGCTTGGTGGAAATAGTATGAGTGATGATCCTAACAGGATGTGTAGTAGATGTGTTGATACTTTTCATAATTCAAAGTCAAGAAACTGCTTTCCATTTAATAAAGAGTGTAAGAAATGCGCTAGGAGAAGATATTTTGAAAGGATGAGTAGCTCCACAAACAAATGTAATCATGCTTCATTGATGAAGAGGACAAATATGTAGAACAATGATTGAACATAGGAGCTGAAGAAGAACAACAATGGATGTGCAGGCCAAAACTTCTAATAATGGTATACAGGTGGATGGATTTCATGGTAGAATCTGGCTCAATGATCACCACAGTACCGAACACTTATGGATAGAGACTTGGAGAAGGTAATCCTCAGAACCCAAGGATATTAATCCAATTAGTTATCAAGCATTGAGTATTGATGTGCTAGGATAAATGTGTTTGGACTTTGGCCTTGTATTGTTTATTATTCCTGAGAGGATTAATCGGGCTCACCCATCTAAGGCTGGGTTTACCAGAAGGACCTTCAGGTTATTATCAATTTCCAATGTAAAAATCAGGTCATGGTAGTTGACAATATGATTGTAGAGGAAATCGTGGGTAATACCAGAGAAGTACTTTTTTTTGTGGGGACGGGGAGAATATTTTGCTTATGTTTCTAAACCGAGAATTGATAAGAAATTAGCCTTGTAGCGCTACCCAGGCAGTTATTTTCTGATGCCCGGCTGGCAAAGACATATTGATTGTGGTCTATGGAACAATAAAGATCAAGAAAAGACAGACCTCTTGAGTAATATTTAAAAAAAAGAAAAAAGAACCTGCCAGTGTGAGATGAACAGGCAGGGAGTTTCTGGTGATGAGTTAAGGAGGTATGAATTGGAATCAAGACTACAATGTCTTGGTATTCGGCACCCCGAGCGTTGATACCATCCGCCCAAGCCTGCTGAGCAAAGTTTTGGGCCCCAGCACTTTCACCATTTTTTTTTTACAAATTAAGCACTGTTTTTCTATCGTGTGCTCAGTCATGATGAGATTAGCCCCTTAAGTCCTTTGTAAACTTTTTTCCAACAGCACTGTGCATGCTGGTGTTTCTGTGCTCATACTTACAATCTCAAAAGTGAAACTACAAATCCGAGAATTTAACGGGGCTTTGGCCAAAAAGCTAAGCTTGGATTGACCCGAATCACACGCGACATACGCTGAATCGAAACTATCCAAGCTTTGCAGCTTTCAATACGTCACTACAGGATGCGCGCTACCACAGTGCTCCAATTACTTGTGCTTTTACTACGATGTAGAAAAAAGAAAATATGATGATTATCATTGGTGTTAAGTAGAAAACTGCAGGAAAAGTTGTTCAAGAGCTATAAAATATTCGCTCAGAAATTGGATATCCCGCAAATGTAGAACTGAATAATAGTACAACTGCTCTTGAAGGGCAGCAGGGCATAAAGCCCGGGTGTTTGTGTGCACAGCATGGGCTGAAGCTCCAGTCCTCACCAAGCAGCCCTTTGTGACAGCAGGACAGTGACTGACAGAAAGTGATGAGCACAACCGCCGAACAAAAAATGAATCCCTCAAGAGAATGCAGAAAGAGAGGGCCGGGCGAGCCAGACACTTTGCCAACCGAGGGGAGCGGAATGTGCCGTTGCGCGAGTTGTCACCGTTTCAGACTCTGCTTCAGGTGAATTTTTCTTTCGGGTGCTCGAAACACCACCAACGTGCTTGTTTTCGTTTTTTTGGGGGGTTTTCTAAACACCTTTGCACTCTTACACACTAGAGTTATGCACTGCAAATGGACACATTGTTTTTACTGCAACTGGGACAATGTGGCAATGAAGCATTCATTGTTCGCGAAGTAGTTGAAACATTCTTTCAAGTGTGCATAGTTTACACTGTTTCTCATTATTCCAGAGGTAAAGACAAAAGTCGGACGATGAGCAAGAGGATTGTCAAAACAGACATGGCGGAGCCGACCTGCCCTTTAAAAGACAAGCCTGGTAGTGGCGCGCGTGCACTCGTGTCCGACGCTGCAAGAGAAAAAAAACAGATGGCAGGCTGCGCGTAAGCGCAAGCCTTAGGCCGTGGGCGGCTACAATTCCAGGCAAAGGTGGGACATGCACCCACCTTTGCCCAATCGCGTGCTGTCTTTTTTTAGAAAGACACACGCAAAGACCAATAAGAAAAAGACAACAAAAAAAAAAACACATGCACGAGCGTGCAAAAAGTCCAGAGCGATTCCAAGAAGTCGTTTTACCTAGAGCAACGCATGCGCGCTACGCTAGGCTCGACCTAAAAGCACACAGGGAATGCTATGGTTATATAGTGACCACTGGGGGCAGGGTTTCTGTTAGTATTCCTGTTTTTTGCTGTCTACAAAGGTAGGAATTACCTCACATCGTTATGACTGGGACGAAGGTAAGGGACGCAGAGGTAATGGTAATTTTGTTTTGATATTCTTCCTCCTGGGTTATGGTTTTTAGACTGATTTTTTCCTAGTATGGCAGGCGGTATTAGACAGAAGCACCTTATTTCAAGTTACAAACGTATTTGCCTGCTTTGCATTAAGTGTTCGGTATCCATGCGCATTTTCTTATTTATTACAAGTACTTGCTGTTTTCTGGCATGAAGAAATAACATTCTTAGGTATTTTGGCAGGCTCTTAAGAACTAGAAGATTTTAGTTTTCCATCACAACTGCATGCAAAACATATCATTCAGGCCCATATATTTGAAAAGTGATTTAAAATGCACAGCTTCACCTGAATTTTTCCAAACCTTTTATGGCAGAGAACAGTGTCGGTCAACACCAAACTCTCCTGGGGATAGTTGAGCTTGTTTCGCTTTCTCACTGAAATGTAGGCTGGTATAAAATGTGTTGCTAAGGTTGTTTTCGATCCCAACCCTTATTTTAAATATAACAAAGGACAGGACTTTATTGCATTGTTATGACTTTGAAGTTTCCTACTATTCTGGTAGTAGCACTATGCTAAGGGGAGGATCAGCTCACTAGAAAAATACATTTTAAGAGTCTAATTTTTCACACTGTCTAAACTCAAAAAAGTGTGAGTACCCTAGAAAGACAGAAATCGAATGTACTCACCCACTGTTGTGGTGACACTGGCTGCCTTAAGACCCATTAAGTCCGGCAACTGGTCAATGATGATTTCTCGGCTTGCCGTCACCTTGTGAACTCGTTCAATGCTTCTTCTCTGCCAGTCGGTCCAGTAGATGTAATCTCCAAGCAGCGTGAATCCAAATATATGGGGCAACTTGTCTTCGAGAAGGGTGTGTCTCATTGTTCCATCAACATTTATAACCTAGGAAAGAAGAACCAAGAACAACTGAAACTTGGCTCTAAGAAATTTACGGAATGTGGCCTTCAGTGTAAGAGATGCATTCTAAGAGGCGTTCAATGCCCCGAAATCTTTGACACTTTTTGGGGTGAAACTGTCAACTTACTTCATTAAAAAGCAACATACAAAATAAATACAAAACAAATATTTTTCTTAATAGAACGCAAACTTCTCAATAGAACTAACGTTGGGGCCGAAGGAATACAGTGGCAGAAGCAAACTGGTCTTTCCTATAGATCAGAGCCTCTCAAGTGGCACCATTTAGCGTTTGGATGGCTGCCCTAAGATCTCATCACCTGGCGTTTTTTCAGGGTGTACATATATTTGATGAGACTGTGTGGGAGCACTCAGTCAAGGTAGCATCAGCATTTATGGTAATCAGGTGCAAGATAACAGCAAGGCCCCCAGTGAATTCTGCTGCTATAAGTCACTGACTGGATTGGCTTCCAAAACTATGCAGACATTCAATTCCAGCATGCATGTGACTTGGAGATGGAGGCTTGGATAACTGTGAGCGAGTTAAGTTTTTATGAGGGTAAAACAGACTTATTATTGATTGACCCTTTTGAAAAGTATCCACCTTTTTCTCTCACATACCCACCACTACAACTCAAAATGTCTGAATTCTACAAACCTGTGTTAACTTGTGTGAGGTGCCATTTACCACAAAGGATAATTAGGAATTTTGACGCGCTGTGAATAACAAGTTTTCCTGCTACTGGATTTATGGATACTTATTTTACCAATCTCAGAAAATGGAAAAGCTGAGACGCCAAAATTGGATTGAAAACCTACGTCCACCAGGACAACTGTAGATCCCTCCTGAAAGCACAACATCAGCATATACAGCCACAAGAACAGGTTACTTACCTTCTGCAACTCTCTCTCTCTGGTGGATACTTTATTCAACGCAGATTTATCCCTGCTCTCCCACCTCCCCATTCTGTGGAGTGGTCTTCTTAGGTGGCACTGTGTACCTAATCACATGCTTGGTTCAACCACCAGAAGTGACCAAGCGAAACTTCATATAAGCCCCATCCAAGTGCAGCCGGTTCTTGCTGGACTCTTTCTGCGCCCTCAGAAGTGGAGGGCAACAGAAACAGAAGTATCAGTGTGCAGATCTCTAATTTGAGGGAGTTTCAGATGGTAAAAAGAGACTACTCCACAGAACGGTGAGATAGAAAGGCAGAGAGGAATCTGCAGATACTGTTGGACCTTGTGGTCGAAGCAGTAATGCTTCGTGAACCTGTGTACTGGCACCCACGTAGCGTCACAACAGATGTCAAGGACAGGCACTCCGCTTGGCAACATATTGGTGGCAGCATTAGCCCCAGTGCAATGGGCTCTCTTATTTTTCAGAAGCTGGTAATTGGCCAGTGCACAGCAGATCTTCATGCAGAAGACCATCCACCGAGACAGAGTCCTTTTTGCAATTTCTTTCCCTTCCCAGAGAACCCCACAAAAATCTGATCATCCAACCAATGGTCCTTGGTACAAAACTTTTAAAAGTGTAAAGCTCTTTTAGGATCCAACCAATGAAGACTTTCTTCCAATTTTGAGAGGCGAGGTGGGACAAAGAACACCGGGAGAGTGATGAATTGACCAACATGTAAAGGAGTCATTAGGCCTCAGTACCACTGTGCCCGGAATAAAGGTGGTGTATTGCAGATGTACCAACAGAGGTTGGAGTTCGCTCATGCGATGAACTGCAATGAGGAAGACAGTCTAAGTTCAGAATAAGCAACGAGCAGCTGTGCAAAGGGAGTGCACAGGAGGAACGTCAAAACCAAATTAAGTTCCCACAGTGGCATCACAAAGCGTTTGAGAGGGAACATATGTGTTTACATTTCATTAACTGCCTCACAGATGATTTAAACAAGGACGGCTGGTCGATCAAATGCAAAAAGCCAAGAAGTTACAAATGACCTTTAAAAGTGCCCCCTGCAAGGCTTTGCTGGGCGAAAAACAGAACAAACAATAAAACGTCCAACAGTTTGGCTTGTAAGGGGTCTGTCTTGCTGTCTCCACAACAGGCCACAAATTCGTCCCAGAGCTCAGTATAAACGGACTACTTTGTAGACGGATTCCTGCAAACAAGGATGACATCCACAACCTCAAGTCGTAGATCAAATGCAGTCAACTGCTACCGCTCTCTCTCCTACATGGAGATATATTTTGCGCAGGTTTGCGTGCATAACCCTATCTTGCTGCTGCAACAGAAACTCCTACGAGAGTGGTAGCCTGATTGCAGGAAAGACACTCCTGCCCTGAGGTTCTGGGTACCATGCACTCTTTGCCCAATCGGATGAGTTAGGACTGGTCACGCCTAACCTCTTCAGAACTCAGTGGAGGAGAGGTGGGAAGACATACAAGCATCCTGTGCTCCAGGACAATGCATCTCCTAACAAGAGTTTTTGCATCAACTCCATCACACAAGCTTTGACACAGTCTATTCGCAACAGTGATGAAAAGATCCAGCCAGGTTTCTCCCCACTGTCGGAAGATGCCCCGCACCATCTCGGGATGCAGACATCATTTGTGATCCGCATAGTGCCTCCGGGGAAGATTGTTTAGGTTTTCAAGGTTCTTATCAGGTGGTTATTTAGCAGGGATATGCCCAGATCCTACAGCCAACCCTAGAGGCAAAGAGCCTCTTGCCACAACCTAGGACCCGGGCTGTATATTGCATTACACGGCAGTGGTGTTGTCTGTGAGATAGCTTCCAGCCTCCCCTTGAAGGACAAAAGGAAGACGTTAAGCCCAAACAAATGGCCCACAACTCCAACAGATCGATACAGAGCTGCGTTTCCGCAAATACTAAAGTCCTCTGAAATCAACCTCTCCAATCCAACAGTAACACATTTGTCACCACTATCAGCTTTGAGTAAAGAAGAGTCTGTCGCTGGACCAATTACAATCGAGCAGCCACTACTGCAGATCGCGTGCAGTCACCTCTAAAACCTGGATGGCAGCTGACAGATTGCCTTAGTGCAGTGACTTGAGATCCCACTGCAGACACCGCAAATGTCACCTAAAGTAGTCGGCAAGCAGGATGCTAACAGGTCAAGAAGCCTCGGAATTGCGCGAACGGAGATTCAGGACAGAGGCTGAAACATCTGGATAAGAGACTGAATGTCCTGGATCTTGTAGCAAAGGAGAGAAAGCCATGAACTGCACTGTGTCAAAGATGGCTCATAAAAAAGGAATGCAAAAAGACCAATTGATGGACAGAATGCAGAACAATGTCATACATTCACCCTAGTACAGAGACTTGGGCCTAAATCCATCGCTGTTTTGCTCACCATGCCATTCAAGTTTGGACCCAGCCATATGCAAATCAGTCTTGACCCTGCACCCAATGGGTACAGTCCAGCCCGAACTGCCAGGCCTGGTCCTCCCTGGACTGGAAACAAGCATCCTAGGACCAGTTTCGGGCTTTCAGCCCTCATCAGCCAGGGTAGCTTGACTCCAGTGGCATGGAGAGCTGGTCATAGTCTGAGCTAAAAAGACAGTGAGGGCACCTCTGCAGTAGTGGAAGCTCAGACTCTAGTTGTATGGAGACCGAGTGTGCTATAGGGATTTTGTAGCCTGACCTCGGTAGGGTGAAGCAGCCGCAGGTTCAGAGTCAGACATCGGAGTCAGTATTGTATTTTCCTCCGGCAGCGCCAGCACTGGTGTTTTTGAAGAAGGGACCAAAGCAGATGTCCGAGCTGGGTTGGAAGTCTGCACCAGCGTCAGTGCTAAACCCGTGAGGGGTTCAGAAGGCACAGAGGAATGATCCACCACAAATCTGATCCTCTGGGTCCAAAGCCGTGACTGACATCTGTTTTCTGCAGTCATAGTTTGAAGCCCATTGTTTTAGAAGGGACCATTGCTCCCTTGCTTACTGGATTTTATTTTGGGAGCCGTTAAAGGAGCGAAGAAAGTGGGAGTAGCTCCAGATCTGCGTTCAAGGTTCGGAAAGAAAGGGAACCGACATCTGCACAGAGGGATGCCGCGTAAAAGCAGCTCTGCTCAGTCTCTTCTGTGGATGGAACGAAGCCTGAGTGGAGCTGCACTCTGCCACCTAGGGACGTTAATTAGTACTGCTATGAAAAGTTCCCAGATTCGGTCTAGCACCTGAGGAATAATGTAAGGGAGAGGAATCTGTGGTTAGAAGTATTAAGACACTCTCGCCCACTCTCTCTCGCTCTCTCTCTACAGCAAACTTTTCACTTTCTTCATGAACTTAAAAAGAGACCGGGTGGTCATTACATATGGTATGTGCATGAACGAAAGATTGTGACCGTCTACATGTGATATGTTTACTCTAAACACTTCAAGGGAATGCTTCCTCCATGAATGCAACAATGGTAAGAACTTAATATTTAAGAAAACTCATAGGGTCGTCGTTTGGTATCCTAACAAATGAGGTCTTGTGTGTCCCTTTTTAACACAACTCTCCCCCGCACTGGCAGGCAATTCAAGCTTCTTTGGGTGGAGTTTGCATGCAGTATTTTTGGTAATGTGTACCGTTGATATTCCAACCAAAGAAGCATTACCATTATCAAGTGTACCGCCCTGGACAGTGCTGACAACGCTGCCTCTGTAAGACTGAGGGTGTGAGAATCCGTCTAAACAGTTTTATTGTACTCATGACATGGTCCAGGGGTATTCATATACTTACTCAGGTACATACTGCAGTCACACGTAACCGAGCCCTGGCCTGCTCTGTGGCGTAATGAGGATTTTCTCTACATGGCCTTTAAGCCTTTTATTTTTTTCACTTTAGCTTTGGGGACATCAATAAAAACTCTTACACAAGTTAAGTTTTGATCAGTTCACATTAATGCAACACACATGCCAAATATGAAGGGTGTTTTATAATTGGCAACCAATTGTCTTGGACGTCTTATTACCTTGTGATGAGAACTTGCATTCGTCGTTTGGTGTAGGTCTAGCACTACGTCAACTTTCTGGGTTCAAATTAAGAGTGTGCTGGGGTGAGTGGAAAATGTAAGTTGTGTAAAGTACGATACTATCTACAAGAGGTAGAGGACATCCAAAGAAAATGGAAACGGGTATCTAGAAACAGTCACGAAGCTTAGAAACGTATTAAAAGACCGATAGGTTACATAGTATGTACTACGTCATGTGTGTTGCATATGAGAGAGTATGCCTGGGTATTTTAGAAAGAAGGTCCTCTGCATGGAGTGTTAAACAGTAGTGCTCGCGACGTAAACTGAGAATGCGCCGCTTTCTGTCATGCGTTTCTGAAAAAAGGAGCAGGCTTTTTATTTTTCAGCCATTCTAAAGCAAGCGTCACGTGAAACGTACATCCATGCCTCGCAGAGACGTAGCCATCAGCAGTGACCTAATACACCCCAATCGTAGCTTTTTAGGTCGAGCATTAGAGACCTCTTGTATATACTTTAGTATATACTTATTAAATACTTATATGTATATGTACTTTGCGGGCTCTGGAGATCACCCTAGGACATATCTGCTTCCGCTTAGGGACTTTTTTTTTCTGTTCAACTGCCTCTAGTTAACTGTTGTGACAGAAAACGACCAGCAGAGGTCAGTAAATTATCAGAATTGCTTTCTGCTGAGGGACTTTATTTTTTAAAAATTTTCTGGCAACTGCCTCTATTTAACTTTCTGGATAGAAAACGACCAGCAGAGGTCAGTGAAGTACCAGAATCACTTTAGCATTCTCTAGATTCCAGTCCACAGAAATGGTCTTCCACGAGCACCCGTAGACAATAATATTTTGTTCAACTCTTGTATTTTCAATGATACGACCACTGAAGGCCTTGATTTCATATTAAAAACAGAGCTTTGGACTATACAATTTCCTGCTGAAAGGCAATATTTCTCTCCATGTGTTCCCATACCTCGCGTGTCACGCAGATTGGTGCTTACTTTCCCTCCAGGTTAAAGGACAGTAGATGTTTCAGCGCCTAGCCTAATGTACTGCATAGCTAAATGCATACAAGGTCCCACAGGCGAGACCAATTGCATTACAAATGCTTGTTATTTTTTTATCAACCAAACCGTTGGGGGGTTTCATTGGGGGGGTGAGTGGGGGGGGGGGGGGGGCATTTTTCCTGCGAGCATTAGGGTCTATGGCACCATATTTAAGCAGTTTGGTGAGTTTGTGACACGCTAGCAACTGCTAAAATAATATTGATGTGCGAAGTCTAGGAACAAACCAAGAAAATACAGGCGTCACAAATGAGTGAAGTGCACATGGCACAAATCCATCAAATAAAAAATAAATAAAAAAGTGAACGTAGGACGAAATAAATGCAGACACTCCTCTTACCAAAGTTATAATCCTAATCAACAATATTATTAACATCAAGTATAACTAAATAGATTTCTGCTGCTTTTCTTCATATGGACTGTGACAAACGAAAGGAGGTTCATATGATTGCTATTAAACGCACTGACCTTAAATCGCAACCAGAGGCTTACACTGGAGACTACTACCTGTAAATACGCATTTTGTTCTGGTTTTCCTTTGCTTCTCGCACTCAGCTAGAGTTCATTTTTTTGTGCGTGCTAGAAATCGTGAGCTTGTAACTCCCCAAGCTCACACAAGGACGGCGGTGACAGGCTTTAAAAACGCCTTTCAGTATGTAGCTCGTGTTTAAAGTTAAAAACAATGCATATGTGTTTGTACGCCCATACATTTGACTTGTAATACAATTGGGTCTCAACGCCTTGAATATGAAGTAGCAACAAGCGCGATATGCACGCTCTGCATATATATATATATCCAAGCTCCAAGTACCCAACGTACAAGGAGCACTCGAACGGCAACAAGCTCACGAAGAGCCTTAATGGTATACAATCCGCCGGCACAACGATGACTTTAAGCAGGTCAATTTGCCATGGATGCCTGACGCGTTTCGAAGTGTCCCAACTCCTCTTCAGAGGCTTTAGCAATTGAAGGCGCATAGGACACCGCCCTCAACATTTGAACGCTCCAATGCATGCCCTGGATGGGACGCTCTGCCGCGGCTAACAGAGCATTATGGGCCTTGTAGTGTCCTTTGTCTGCATATAGAGCGCGCAATGTTGCTGCTGTAACAGTCATAGCCCACAGATGGGCCTCTGTGTACCGGTGGATATGCTAAATCCGCTGCTGCCCCACGAAGTCGGTCTGCTCGATATCAGACCGTGTGGACCCCACATCCTGGGGTGGTGCTCCTTTGCGGCAGGGTATCCCGCGTATTTATCCAAGCTCCAAAGTACCCAACTTCTCTTAAGGGGGCCACACGGTCTGTTATCGAGCAGGCCGACTTCGTGGGGCAGCAATGGATTTTTACATACCCACCTGCACACCGCCTTCAATTGCCAAAGCCTCTGAAGAGAAGTTGGGACACTTCGAAACATGTCAGGCATCCATGGCAAATTGAACTGCTTAAAGTCATTGTTGTGCAGGCGGATTGTATACCATAAAGGCTCCTCATGAGCATGTTGCCGTTCGAGTGCTCCTTGTACTTTGGAGCTTGGGGAGACAGACAGACACACACACACACACACACACACACACACACACACACACACACACACACACACACCCATGTTGGGCTAGCAGGATGTCCAAGGCTTGCTTAATGGTGCAGTTGGTCAGTAGAGTTCAGAAAGGTTTACCACCCAAGCCTAGACCATGTTTGGAAGTCCAAAACAACATTTACAAATAAATTGTCCAATCAGACATTCTGTAGCACGTGGCTGCTTTTAAAAGCTTTCAGGGAATACAATATTGTTCTCATGGCTTTATTGCAAACTTCTTAAAAACCTCTTGGGGTCTTGTTGGAACAAGCCTCCAAATCACAGTATCATTCTTGTCCTCACTGCCTCTCTCTGGTTTCAGGGTCTATTGACCTTCGGACCTCCTCCTTCGGCAATGAGTTTGGATGAATGAAAGGGGAGGCTTTGTAGCTCGATGACCGCAGATTTAGTTCAAATTTATCACCTATGGATGAAGGTGCAAACCATAAACCTCATTAATGGATCGCCTAATTGCACACAGTTGACAAAATTGGGACGGAGGGATAGCAGACCTTCATCTCAGCATATTCATTATGCTGTCATTGTGAGCCTTGCCCCTCAAAGGGACATGGTTCACAATTAGTGCCAAATCGTGAAATTGATGTTGGAGAGAGCAAGGTGGGGTCCATGGCACGATGGACAACCGGCACCCGCACAGAGGAATCCGACATATATTGAGAGTTCACACTTTGTGAAGAATAAGTCCCAATTCTCAGTACACGAAATGGTTACAAACTACTGAGGGAAGGCGGTAACCATTCGGAAAAGTCCATAGCACTGGTTTTTCAAAAACAATTTGTGCCTCAGGCTCTAGATGCGAGGCATAGGAACCTCTTTTCGGACTCAAGTCTACCTTTCTGTTACAATCTTTAATTTCTGTACCACGCTCGTCCTCATTGTTCTCTAATCCAACACTTTCTTTGCAGTATCTTTTATCGAATGTCTCATCAAATCGGCTTTCACAACAGCTCTGTTCTTGGCCCAATGTAACGTGTGCTTTTAACCACATCTAGTAAGGACTGGCAACAAAATAAAATAATATTTATGTTTCTCGACGATGATCACACCCTTTTTATTTCAAAAGTAAACAAAATGTGGGTTCTTTGTGCGGTACCCAGATTGTCTTGCCAACTAGAAATAACAATGTAACTGTGGTTACTGCTAGATACAGGTGTCTCTGGGTGCAAAGCAACACAGTCTCTGGACTCCTAAGTCACTTTGCAAGTTTTCGTCTATTGATAAGCCAAGTTCAACAGCAAAGAAAGTTGAGTCATAAAGATGGACATGTTTAGTGAAATGGCTCCTTCACTTATTTGTGGCAATTTCTGAAGTGATTGGAACCTTAGGTGACCAAACTGCTGTGTACCCTGGGAGACCTACATTTAGTAGAGCGCTCACCCTCAGGACTGGCACAGGCAGCTGAAGCTCCCCATAGGCCAGCTCCAGAAATGAACGTTGTGGCAGCAATTACCCCCTGGCAGGGAAGCTCCACAATTATTCATTACATGATACTATGAATGAAAAATGTATTTTCTTTGTATTGTGCCACAGAAAAATATATTACACAAAATGTAATATATGTTACAGCAAACATTCAAAATATTAAAAACATAAAATAAATTATAAACCTACAACAGATCTAGACTCAGGAAAGTAAATAAAACTGATTACATCCGTTATAGGCCTCATGAGGGTGTGCTTGAATGGTGTTGTAACAGCACAGAAAGAACACATGTACTGTGGCTTGCTTTGGGCAACTGCCCAGGTGACATTTCACATCTGGGAGCCAGACTGTGTAGACTTCCTAACATTGTTGGCAATAGAACAGCACTTTTCTCTGAATTACCACCTAGAGAGATAAATAAGGGAAATAAGCCCAGGCCAACCTAAGACCACTTAATTAGATTGGTGGGAACGGCACTGTCAGCTGTGCGGTAGAATCACGCCTACTGTAATCTCTACCAGATTCACCTGCAACTCTACATATAAGCACGGCACTATTGCGTAGTCTAAACTGTGCACCAATGGTTAGGTGTTAGTTCCACCTAATTTAATAGTTAGACTTTGACTAGCAAGTACAATGAATTTGAAACGTACTTTTTACGTCGATCAAATTATCATCCACATTAAAGATTAGCAATAACGGATGGCTACCTACGGAAGGCGCACAGGTACGTAGTTCAACCAAGCGTTATGGGGGAATCAGTAATATATAAAGCAAAAGGGAAAGGAAGCAAGAGCACAGCCTTGCTTTAGTGCGTTAGTAACACACACAGGGATGAACTTACTTTTTGCTCCAGTCCAACGCCAAGTGTTGAAACTGAGGGGAAATGGGGATTTTAACAGTCCATTCAGAATGTCCCAATCCAACTAAAGGTGAGAGAGAAGGCCATATGGGATTTCTGCAGTCTACAATCTACTTTAAGGATTATCCCTAGTGTCATAACGTTTTGTAGTGGACAAATTGATTGTGAGCTCTCTGAAACCATCCAGTTATGCTAAGACTACATACATCTAAAAAACCAAGGTAGACAAAGGTTTGAAAAACACATCTTCCATAACCTGCTGTCCTACCACCGGATAAACGTATGCAACGATCGCGAACAGCATTACGGAACTGATAAACCTGAAACTTGGCAAGATTTTGGAGTAGGAGTCTTATTTTTCATTTTGCACCTCTCCGTTTACCATGAAAGGGCAACCAGACAATACAGAACTCATTCTCAAAAACATTTGCATTAAAAGGCTACATACAGTAAATAAGCTTTTCATAATATAACATCTTTCACCACTTTTTCCTCCTTAAATCCCATTTGCCCTGGATTTCAACAAGGCCCCACACAAATTGGGGAGAGGAATTGGCCTAACGGTTAGGGCGGTTGACCTCGAATCTGGAGAAATGGGTTCGAGTCTCAGCAATGACACTGAACATCCTGTGATTCTGGGCAAATCACTTAATCTCCCTGTGACTAACGAAAATGAATGTGTCCTCATGTAATGCAACTGGTGCTATGTAAAGCGTTCGGATACACGATTCGGGTCAAGTTTGCGCTATATAAAACTCTATAAAATAAAAAATAAAGTTGATTCCTTTGAACATGATTCAGAAATGGTCGTATCACCGGCTAGGTTTCTTCTTCACAATTATGCCCTGGAATCTGATTAGCTGGTATTGGCTAGAAGTGATTTTCAGTTTGATAGGGTTGGTGTCCTGTATTTCTGTTCCATGACTGATTAGTAAAAGTCTAGTTGAATCCAGCCACTGGTCAGAAACCACCTTAACTAACAGAATTACCTCTGATGGTGAAGCCAGGCCAGCACAGGTCGAAATTATGCTCTTCCTACTTTTTCAATTAAAGCTCAGAATGCCCAATACACAATCTGAGGACAAAATGAATGTGAGCTCTAAGAATTTGAAAGGGATTCTGTAGCTTTTAAAACTCGATCAAGCTGCCCTAGATTTGCCAAACAGACGAAATGTCGAGTTAATTCCCACAAAGCATCATCAGTACTACTGTGTGCCAAATCGCTGTAGCTCCACGACTCTGCAATGTCCACAAGTAATTCACGAAAAAGGCAACAGCCTGAAAGAAGTACAACTTCCACAACAAATTCCAAGTATCTCAACACATAACTAACGCATGATAAATAAGGGTATCTGAGTAAAACAAGCATTTGCAATGCAATAGGTCTCGCAGTTACACGAGTTAAAGCTATTGGCATTGTAAATGACAATGCCAATAGGCATTGTTATTTGCAATGTCAATAGCTCAATCTCGCGTGCCGTAAATGCGAGACCTAATGCATTGCAAATGCTTGTTCTCCCAGTTGCGCCTGGGATCCCGAGTGCTATCGATTTCTGTTGTTCAGAAGGGCAAAGCCATTGAAGACAAATAAGGCTTTTGGCACATTTGGTGCCTTTGAGCAGCAGAACTCAAGGAGAATGCATTGTACTGATCGCCCGTTATGCAGAGTCACGTTTCAAACGGGGAATGACGAAACGCGCCGTTTAAGAATGCAGAGGTCCTGCTTTTGATGTTATCTGATTTCTGCTTTTATTCGTGCACGAGAATGTGATCAATTGACTTGCTGGTTCCAACCAAGGTCGTTGCGCATACGTAAGCTGAGTAATTGGGGAAGGTGAAAAGAGATACATGGATATGTTAGTAGCGTTACGTCACACTGGGCCTCTGTGTGGCTATGAGCATAAAGTTCTACTTAGGAATCATGCCCAGACTTTTTAAAAGGTTAACAGCTGGCTATTTATTTCCCGCTGGGATTGGTGGCAACCCTACATTCAACACTCTTCAAAGAACAAACAACCTGAGGACTGGGGCTGCAAATAAAAGAACAACATTACAGCTAAAGCTTCCAGGACAAAATGAAAGCAGAAAAGGGAAGCCTTGGCAAGGTCAATAGGTCTTGCCTTTTGCATAAGCAAAAATTAAAAAAAGCACAATGATGTAAACGAACATGCATGTGCATGTTTATGTCATTCAGCTGCGGCAGCTATTTTCTTTCTTTGTAAAATACCGTTCCAAGATGGCAGATGCCCATCTAGGAACAGTAAATGAAAAGTGCATGAAATGCCTTTATTTACAACGGAGCAGCTTTGAAGAAAATTACATCTGCCTGGCCCACCAAAAAGAAGAAATGAAAATAAAATGGGAAGAGGAGGGGTGAGGAGCAACAGAAGGCCACGGTGCTGTGTGGAGGAACAGTGAACAGTGAGGGGCGGTGAAGAATTGAGTGCATTGAGGGGAAGCAATACACAGTGTGGGTTTGTGACGAGGAAATCAGCACATGGGGAACAAGCAGGAAGTGGGATAAGGGAGGGGGTGGCAAATGGTGTGCACTTTCGCGGGCACTTTGATGTTCGCAGTGGCCGCGCGGCTCACTGAGAACATCAAAGCGCCCGCGAAATGTACACGCAGGCTGCCAAATGGTGCGCGCGCCCGGCGCACATGCACTGTAGTTGGGGGCCTGAAAAGCACTCGTTTGCACTTCCAAATCCCCGTTTTCTATAGCTCTCGCCAGAGCAGCGCTAAAGCGCGGGCTCAGGCGAGACCTAAAAAACAAGGGGCAGTGGCAAGACATGCACAGAATATTATGCTTCAGATAAAAGAGGAAACTCACTGCTCTGGTTTCGACCAATCGCCAGCGAACACTTGAGGTATTATCAGCACATCTCTATTTATAAAGTCAGAAAAGCAGCATTAGCTTAGACTTCCTCCCAAGTGTCACCACTGCTCATCATGGAGCCCACGTGGGGGCAAGGATCAGCAGTGACCATTTGTCTCACATAAGGGGACATTGACTTGTTATTTAGGATTGCGACAGCGCACAGGTGATCTTTGCCAAACCCCACTGGGCTCTCAAAAATGCTCTGTGCGTTTATCCTATCTCCTTTTGTAAAAGAACCATTTCTGTTTTCCTTTAACACAGCGTACGGGAAACATGTTTATTTTACAAGCAGGCAAAGGGTCTCCGATTACTGTTGTCTGGCTTTTTGGTTGTCATCCAGGGCTCATTTTCAGGCTATCCATCACCAGCATTCCACAAGAACATGCACAAACCCGCAGAGGCCTCCCTCCCCAGCTGTTCCAAAAACATGGCAAGGAAACTACACACGCTCCCTTCCTTTTATTGACTTCGTGTCTTTTTATGGAGTTTTCTTGTGGCGTTTTGCATCGCTACTATCGCATTACGTTGTTTCGGGGGAAAGAAGTTCATTTATAAATAGTCAATAAACAGTGTGTTTTGAATGCGTTTGTTTCCTGGGAAAGACTGGTCCAAAGAAGATGCGTGACAGACACTCCGAGATCTTCTGAAAGTCGCTATACCTGAGCTTGAGTTATCAGTTTGGAAAACTACAAGGCATCTCCCCAGTACTGCTAATGTAAGCTTGAGAACGAAGAATTGTCAATTTCAAATTCCATCCCTATCCAGGCAATGGTTTAGACCTCAAAATAGTTGATCAGCCTGGCGTTCACCATCTGCAACTTTATACCCCCTAGCAAAAGATGCAAGACATACTATCCTAATTACTTCATGGCAAAGTAAATGACATAAGGGAAGACCTTAAGCCAGGTACTAACATCTCAAAAGACACTGACTGTTCCAACAAAATGACTTCTAATAACATAGATGATTTATTTACATTTCGTCTGCACAGCTGCAAAATCTCTTGTAAAGAAAAAAAAACATCTTAAGAGGGGCTTAAAGACCACCCATTGCTTACCTTTACTTATTATAGGTGGTTTCCCATTTCACTCTTGTTTCCTTGCTTCATATTGGTCATTGCCTCCTTCTTACCTCTGGCTTTCTCGTGGGTCATCGTCTGTGTCCTTGCTGTGTAGAATGGACCAAGTACAAATTCCTGGCTGCAGCAACTGTCCTTCCGGTGGACGCTGGCTTCTGCAGGTACTCTGTTACTTTTCGATATGCACTCTTTGTGAGAGCA
The DNA here is from genome assembly GCF_964204655.1 of Triturus cristatus. Taxonomy (NCBI): domain Eukaryota; kingdom Metazoa; phylum Chordata; class Amphibia; order Caudata; family Salamandridae; genus Triturus; species Triturus cristatus. The sequence goes on from NC_140583.1 coordinate 710,914,209, forward strand.
TGTCTCTTCCACAGTCTCTCTCCTTTACCCCGATCCTCGGTTGTGTTTCCCCTACCACCCCGCCCTCCTTTTTTTTTTTTATATAAACAACCCGCCCTTTTTCCGCTCACCATTGTTTCTCACAATTACCCTGCCCTCTGATGTGCTTCCCACCCTCCTCCCTTGTGTAGCTTGCGCCCTTACTCCACAGCTCCTATGCTGTTTTTTTTTTACATATTGTACTACATGGCTTAAAGGAACAAAAACTGCTATGACGTGGCCAATGCTATTGCTGGGCAAAAGGTTAAAAAAACAATGACAGAGCCAAAAGATTTCACACAGGTGAAACATATTGGATTTGGTAATGCTGATCTACTTTCTTACCAACTACAAAGGATGCATGACACAAGCTGTTAACATCTAGCAAGCCATCTGCCTCACCACTAGATATATGCCCTGCCGATCAGCTGAAAACGGAGCCAGCTCATCACTTCAGCTGTTATACATACCATTAATGCTTCCCTCCGGTGTTGTAAGGTCCCATCAGCCTTCAAAAAGGCTATTAAACGACAGATATTTAAAAAACCCTTCCTTGACACAGCAGACGCTGCCAATTTTTTTAACGAATACCCTTATTGCCATTCCTAGTTAAAATCCTGGAGCACGTGTTCACTGTGCAACAGCAATCCTTTGTGGAAAAACATAACATTCTAGAGAACTCACATGGAGGTTTCAGATCGAATTCTGGGACTGAAACTGTAATTACCTCTTGTACCAAAGTAGGATCTGCTTTTATGTTTACTCCCACTTTTTGCTTGACGCAATGCTGTTTCTGACTAGTTTGACTGGGATGCTGCTAATCAGGACCAGAGTCTCTGTGCTTTCTCCCCTAAATTGGTATGGTAAGTACTTGGATACATCCCAGATAGGACACTGGTGTACGCTTATCAGTCCCTACTATATAGTACTAAGGTACCCAGGGCATAGGTACACCAGGGGTCCTCCGTGGGTTGAAGCATGTACTATGCCACCCAAGGGAGACGACTCAATTTATAACTACGGGCCTGACATTGCAGCATGTGTAAGCTGGTGCCAGCACCAATTATGAAAGATATAAGTTTTCCTATATCTAAGGTTACTTAAAACCTATAAGTCACCCCTAAAGTAGGCCTTTCAATCCTGAAGGCAGGGTGCTTGGTTGTAAGTGTGAGGGTGCCCAAGCATTAGCAGGACACCCCTACGGCCTACAAAGTCAATTCTCTTGGGTTGTAAGTGAGATAGCCATATAACATATAGAGGGGCACCGTGTCAATACGCGATGACCATCTCGAAACTGGCTGCAATGAACCCTATCATGTTTGGTATCAAATTTGGTGGAATCATACCTTCACACCGTAAACTGTGTGAAGGTAGGACTCCATGCACTGTAAAGATCCTCCGGGAGGCCATCTGTGTTCCCGGTACCAGTCTTTTAGACCCAGACTGCACAACATGGCTGCTGCCGAGCAGAGACACGATTCTGCCCTCCTACTGCTGAGCCAAGCTCGAGCAGGGGATGACAGAACAATAGGTATCCTATTACAGGGAGCTGTGACCACCTCCCAGACAGGGTTTAGTGTATTGGGGCTGGGTGGGAGCACTTGCTAGCGCCACTCAGTCTGCTTGAAGGGCACACTTGGTGTCCTGCTTGCAAAGTCCAGCTCAAACCAGCTCCGCGAGCCGTTGGTTCCTGCTCTGGTATGAAACTGGACAAATGACATGGGAGTGTCCTCCTCACTGTCCAACCCCTTCCCCTGGAGGGAACCCTGAATCGCCCAAATCCTTTCCTCAGGATACTTAAGGGCTTACTTGAGGGTGGGTCCCTAGATTCGTCATCGGACAAGATTCATTTCAAGACACCACTTCTACTTCAACCATCTGGGCACTCTGGACTTCGCTCTGGGCATCAAGGCTGCGACTGGAAAGACTCCTGCTGCTCCTGATCTCATCGCCCTGCTCATCTGCTGCAACGTCCGTGCCTGTGCAACATACAGGAACCTTCCAAGGCCTGTGGGCATCCAAGCCACCTGAAGGAATCTCCCTTGAAGTGAAGGAGTCACTTCCCTGCATCGGCAGGCACCGCAACTAAGCTGACTGGTCTGCTGATCCTGGGCTCCCACGGAATCCGAAAGGCTCAGCAACACAGGTGGTGGTTCTTCACATCCCTCGAGGCCTGCCCTGTCCACTCATTAAGTTTGAGGTCAGCATCCCTCATCGGAGCTGCAGGAATCGAACCCCTGTGCACCGCGTCGGCTTGCAGTTGCAAAGGCTTGGCTTCCTTCCACCAAGTTCTTCAGGCTCCAAGTAGCCCCAACCTCAAGCGTCTCCAGTGACCAAGATCTTCGTCCTTACCGCATCACTTGCACCGTGGGCCTGCATCTTTGGTGAGCTGCCCGAGGTCCTCTTGCGACTCCAGTGCCTCTGGCCTGTGGGTCCTCTTGAGGGACATCTATACATTTTTTGGGCTCCCATGATTGCTCTGGGCCTGCCTAACTCCCTTGCTTGTGGGGAGTCACATGGACCTTGCTGGTCCCGACACTGCACCTTGTTCGCTTTTCACATTGTTTGCAGTTGCCAAGGCTTGTTGGTGCTCCTGAAGGACACTGACCCCTCAACTCTCGACATCTGACGTGTGACAGCTCATGATCGGCTCCTGGTCTTCCACAGCATCGCCTGGTCCTCACAGCTGCAGCTCCAAGGTCACCGTCATCTCTCCAGCCACACTCGAGATTGCACTCCTGAGTGGCATAGACTCTGCCCCCTCTGCTTGCAGGTACTTCTCAACTTGAATCCACCTTTGGGTTCCAGAGGACACTTTCACTCCATTGGGTTTGACGGCGGTTTCAGACGCCACTACACACCTATGCACCAAACTTCCCTGGACTAGGTATCCTAGTTCCTAGGGTGTCCACAGGTGGGGGGGGGGCTCTCAAACCTTCTGTCTTCTACTGCGTTTCTTCAGGGTCCACTGGAAAGTGGATTTCTTTAAAATTGCAACCGCGGCTTACCCATTTACTCGCATTGATCCTGCGGTCATGTTCCCATTCTACACATGGCCTCCGTGAGGCTCCAGGTTACTTACCTTGAGTCCCCGGCACTTCTACGTCTTCTGGGTATAGTCTTGACTTGAGTCGTGGTACGCATACCACTATTTTGATATATGGTTTGGTTCCCCCATGGTGGCCACTGTGTATTACATGCTACTTATCTGTTTCTATTGAAAAGTATTATGTGCATTGTGTACATCTCCGGCTAGGAGATAACTGTATGTGTTAGTGAGTGTCCTATAGTAAATACATATTTTTATAAATCCACTGTGTGGTTCTTTTCCATGAATCTATACCTATAAGATTATGTTTTGGTAAAATAAGCTTCTTTACACTCTTTCTGGACTAAGCCTGAAGGCTGCTCTCCACAGCTACCACTTAGAGAGCTTTCCTAGGTTGTCTAAGACCACTAAAACCACCATAAGGGTTGTCTGGATCAGTGCAGGGTGCCAACATAACTGTACACCATATACCAAGCCAGTTTCTCACACCTCTGCCATTGATGACTTGAGAATGACAGTTGATATAGGAGGTTCAGGAGAACTGATCCTCCTGGAACCGTCCACAACAATCAACACTATCGATCAAAGTTCTGATATAACAATTAAATAGTCACAACATCAATGATACATTATTTTAATGGTTAAAATCATTTTTTACCAATAGAAAGCAACAAGTCCAACAAGGAATATTTTCACCCACACCTACATCTTAATGGCAGGTCATACCTCAAGAGTCAGCATGTTCCCTCTATTCAAACATCTATGTCTAGCCTGATCTGTAGTCCGGTGTAGTTGAACTTCTTTCTTAGTCGATTTTCTTCGATTTTGCAAATATCCCATCCTAACATGTGAAAACACTTTGCAGAATCTACACTTAATAGACCGTTTTTTCCCATTAGAATCCAAGCCCTAAAGACTGCTCTCCCTTCAGCCTCCACATGCTAAGCTCTAGGCATATAGCTGCAATAACAGTATTCTTACTGAGCCTCAGTCTCATTCACCAAAATACACGCTTTGACATGTTGTATCCAACTAGGGAGCCTAGCTAGTTCTTCTGACCCTAAACTACACCTGAAATTTTCCCATCATAGAATATTTTTACAGGAATCAATTAAATCAGTCCATTAGTCTAAAAGTTGGGTGGGCTTCCTTTAAGGTAATGGGCCATCAATTGTACGTTTCTTGATCACACCCAAATTGGAAAATTCCTCCATCTCGGCCAGTTTACTTCTCCCAAGGTTTCCGCTGGACCAGCAAGTTTTGTTCCCCAAAACACCGTGCTTTTATCCTTTACTGATCCATAGGCTATTTAATTGGGCATATTTCGATGTCTGGTCAATTAGCGGTTGTATACACTTCGGTGTTTTTGACAGTGGGAACAAGTCTTGATGATATAAGTGTAAAGCATAGGAAAAACATATTGCCTTTTGGTGTCCTGGTGCCAGTTAGACCTTAACATTGAGTAAGGTCTGCAACAAAAGTATTAAGTGATGATTATTTAACCATTACCATACAGGAGTCTTTTCTTAGAAGTTTAACTTATCAAAACTATGCATTGTCACATTTATTTATTAAACTTGTAGAGCTCATTGTTAACCAGTGAAATGTTGCATAAGGGCTAAATTGCAACGTTCACAGAGGTGTGTGGGGATAGATAGCAGCCAAAGAAAGCAAAGATTCCGTTTTTTATGCAGGATTGAGCAATTTTCGAATGGAACGTAAATGGTGAAGAAGGGATTTACATGCTTTCACCATCAGATATGAGACTGAGCGCCTTCCTATGTGGGCCATTCTCACCTTCAGAACGATGATTAGCTGAGAGAAGGAAACTGAAAAACCTGCTCGGAGAACATCTCTTGAACCTGTGCCTATCAAAAGAGGGTCCTCTGTCAGAGTGCATTCTGTGGCATATAAAGGAGGGCCTGTTCACTTCCAGGAAACTACTGAAAAGATGTAATCATACTATATACTAGGTCACTTGTGCAAATCTTGAGATACGTTGAGAGAAATCTAAAAATGTACGATTAATGGGCATCAGAAGAAATATGCACTGGTGCTATACATCTGGCTCAGAAACAATAACTTGTAAAGTTAAACAGCATGTCAAAGAACAACCATCAACTTGTGTACAAGGACTACTATATATTTTTGTGTACAAAAATTACAAAAAAAATTAAAAATCATCAATCTCTGCAAATGGCAAGGCCAGCAGTTTCAAGACCACTTTCTCTTCCAGCAGACAGATCATGATCATTTGATAGAATAGTTATGCTTTCATTTACATTTTACGAGGCCCTTATCATCAAAAGTTAATCTGCCAGACGTTGTGCATGTGTACGTTCCAAGTGCAGAATGTGTAGTTTAATAGAAGCATATCTTATTCAAAGCAGTCAAAGTTACACCAAGAACCATCGCATTCCTCAGAGAATACAAAGAAAAGTCCAAGTTTGACTCTTAACGCATGGATCATTTTAGATAAGCTAATTAAGCACTGAGATCCCAAAAAGGATAGCTCCTTATAAAGATGCTGACCTGTTTTGACTAAAAACTATTACAGTAGCCTTCTTCTGGGCTACTATTCATTACACATATGTGTCTTTATGTCAAGAGGTTGCCTTTGTGAACTTTTAAACAGAACACGTCTAAATCCCACCAGAAATAACATCTGGACTTATTTAGGCTGTAGGAGTTTTTCTTTATTATGCTGAACCTAAGTAATGCATTCACTTTGGGATACAACTAGATAACCTATTTAACAGACATCTGTTTCACTTGCAATGGCCTACATATTCGCTCTAGCATCAGGTCATTGATTAGGGTCCTTTCTGCAAGTTTCTAGATACTTCAGTTTGAGAGACCTTGTCTGGAACATTTAGGCTCACTAACCTATTAAATCTAGGATTAGTATCGACTCGCAGAATAGCTGCTACCAAGTACAAAAGCTAATTTCACAACAGCAACATGAATACAAGCCTACTACCCTGGCAATATGGCCAAAGACCTTAGATGTCGAATTTTCATCAGCTTAGAATGTACCTCTGGTACCTGTGTTTTTATAAATCGCACTAGAGCCATGCTGTCTATCAGATACACTAATTTGCATAAAACCATTTTAGGTATGCAGTCTCGAGCCTTCTTTTGCTGAATCCCACTGAATCGGGCAGAGAGAGACACCCTCCAGTGGCCTGTATGACAATAACATGATAAGCTTTGTAAATTAAAAACACTTTAGCTCGAGTTCTCTATTACTGCTAACATAGCACTCAATCTTGTGAAGAGGATGGAGTAGACAGGTTAAATCAGAGTAGATGGTCAGTCATTTTCCTTGAAATGTCACACAACCTTTTAGGAAATTCCAAATAAAGAGTACATTAGGGATCTGAGAAGTTTTCGGAATCTTTTCAAGTACCCGCACTCGGTGTTGTTCCAGAACGAGGGCCTTTTGTCTACAGGACACATAGTACAAAAATACTTAAGCCTGCCAGAAGGAAGAGGCATAGCTTACCAGTCTTGTTAAAACTGCTACTGTCTACACTTCACAGTTGTAGGTTGATCACGCCCACATTAGCAGGATAATGTGAGACTTGAGTCATTCAATACACAGAGAAGGGACAGAGGGGCTTTTTGGGGAGGTGCTGCATAAGTGCCCCAGAGCAAGTCTACAGAAAAGGTTATGCTGTTCCTCAGGAGTCAGAATGAAGGGAATCTAAATCAACCCGACCGGTTCAGAGTTGGGAATCCATTTATTGGATTATAATGCCCTCACGTACCCAGTAGGGTGTCATGCTTCATCATTGGGCTGCTCCTCGTCAGGTCGGCGGTGCAATACCCGACGGGCACCCTATAGTAGGGTCACTTTAGCGGAGATCTTTTTCCAACAGCCGTATGGTGAAGTGGGGGTGAGGGGCCAAATATGTGTAGATGAAGAAGATTGGAGTGAATATAAAATAGGGTTGGGAGTACCAGCGACAGCAATTTTTAATCAATAGGTCTCCTACCCTAAGTAAAAACAATCAATGAGGCGCTCGACTAAGCTCATGTCTTAGATTAAGCGTACTTATTGGTGACAGGTCAACATGTTTCTCGCTCAGTGTATAGTCTATAGGCGATTCGTCAGGACCAGAAAAATGAAAACTATCTACAACTACTCAGAAATGGTGACGTGGATGCATACTCACATCAACCATACAACTACCTAGTTGTGTACCTGTTAGTACTGGAACTACCTGTAAGGGGAGAAAATGTGACACTGGTTACATCAATATAGTTACAAGTGTATATATCTTCTCCTTCCCCTTGTGAGGCTGACTCTTAATATTCAGTGGTGGACAGGAAATGAAATGAAAACACATTAAAAACTATTAAAATCCGTGCCACACGGTGAGTGCATAAGGTGAACTAGCGTGAACTACAGCACTTGTGGCACGTTTACAAAGTAGCAGAGAGAATTTCTGGGGACTCACCCAATGCTTAGGACTAACCAGGCTTCAACAGTACCCGGTAGGTTGTACATGAGAGTTCCTCATATACTGGAGCAATTCAGAGGGGAGACAATAAATAGTGCTAGTATTAGTCACATCATTCTTATTATATACAGTGCAGTGATGGTCATACCTCTCGGTCTCACTCACACACTCCTCGCCATTCATACATTATGGTGAATGGGCTTTGACTCATAACCACTCTTACAAGGTGTTCCTAAATGCCATCACCTCCTCCTAGAGGGCCAATAAGTTTGGTCTGTCACATTACGTGTGGCAACGCAGTGTTCTTCCTGCAACTTTCACAAGTATCCCCCGTCTAGGTAATGGTGTTCAAAGTGAATGCGTGTACCACCCATCGGTAGCACGATAACTGTTGCTGGTTACAAATTTGTCATTGCTCTCATGTGAGGCACTATGGTATCATGTGTGTGCCAGCCGAGTGATGCGTGTTACCCCCATCGGCAGCACAGTATCAATAGCGGGGTGCTCGTAATGCGCGTTATGATAGAATGTTATTAATTTAGGTCACTGTGTATGTGTTAAGCAGTGGCTCCCTTTTTGGAGCAAAGCCATTGTATCCCAGCCTCAGGGCTTAAACCCAATCAATGCGAGCGGGTGGTCTTACAACTCACACAAAATCAGATCAAGCGCGTTAAGCTATGGGCAAATATGCGTGGGGTGCGGAGTCTGCAAAACAGATTACTCACGTGGGTGCCAGTTTCACACCGTCTCAGGACCTACCCACTCCTACCGGGTCCAGGAGGTGGAGTGGTCTGAGACCGCGTTTGTTTTATTAGTGCGTCTCTGTGCTTCCGGGGGGGCGCCTGATTATGGAAGCTAGTGCGTGTGATGATATTGCAATCTGGTCGGACATCTTTAAGTGGTTTTATGGCGGAAGTGCGTATTTACGGGGAAAAAAGGGATAATAACACACACAGGCGACGCCCCTGTCAGACTAATTTAAAAAGCCATTGAAGGCTGTTCTTCACCCATTTCACACGCCGCTTTAAGTATGTTTCATCTCATGTGCGGCACGCATTGTGTTTAAAGTCTCATTCGAGACTTTATGGTGTCGATATCTTGGCGATGTGGTATTACTGGATGCATTAGCAGAATACCAGTGTATTGGTAGTTAGAAACGGGACATCACGGTATAACTCCGCTATATTAACACTCCTCCTCAAGTATTTTGCCCACCGCTATTAAGTATATCTTATCTCCTAAGCGGCAGACATTGTGTAAGCTCCCTCACAAGGCTAAATAGTGTTATTATATTCGCGATGTGATGTAGTTAGATGGTTCTGCATCACCCTGCGGAGCCACTGCATTGGATATCTCTTGTTACTATTTGTGTGCCCAGTTACAGAAACCCAGTTAACTGAGGATTAGGTTTCCCTTGTCACCAGGTAGTGACGTTCTGTCAGATTCTTAACATGTTCCAAGGTATATCTTCATTTAATCCTTGGGTGTGTGAAGACAGTCGGTGTACCCATCTCTGTTCCTTCAGGAAAAGAGCGTTTTTTGTGATTTTAGCGAATGCCTCCAGGATGACCCATTTCAGTGACTCAGGTGTGTGGTGTTTCTCCAGGTAATGGGTGCACATTTTAGTGTTGCTCTTGTGGCAGCGGAAATTACTCCGATGTTCAGAAATGTGTAACTTAATCAGACGGGTGGTCATCCCTACATATTGTAAGTTGCAGGGGCACGTGATCAGATATACATAGTTGGGTGTGTTCCAGTTGGTGTGCGACCTCATTTCCCATTTGAAAGAATGGCTGAAGGTAATGGTTTTCTGGACTGATCTAAAGGCACAAGCAGTGCATGAACCACAGGGGTAATGGCCCGAAGTGGGGGTCTTCGGCCTCGTGTGGAACAGCATGTCCTTCACGTTTCTGGAGCGTTTAAATGCGAAGCGTGGTGGCTCCAATGCCATGGAGTCATTCACCCACGTACTTGAATCTTCCAAAGCCTCATGTCTTGAGGAAGGTCAGAAGGACATGGTTGGTTAAGTATCAAGCTCAAGAAAACCATATCAATGCTTCAACGTCTACGCTGCTGCACTTTTTACAAAACTATCATAAATGTTATCTTAAAGTAATCTGCATAGGTGAAAGGTGTTTTTGTATGCTATTTGTGCAGCATGTTACGCAACAATGTCTACAGTCAGAGTACTGTGCTAAAACTTTATGTAGCTACCAGGACCATGTATACACGACAAAGATCAACCCACACAACTGAACCAGACTAGGTTTTGTGGCCTTCAGCTTAGAACAAGAAGCGCTGACAAAACGAGTAACAGCAGAACACCGTAAGCAAAGATATCTACTGTGTAGGTTGTGCAGCAAGAGTAAGAAATAAACTGGCCACCTGAATAAGTGGAGCAGCCATCATCTCCCATCAAATGCTGAGTTTCTATTTACAAACCCCAGGGAGCTGGAGACATTTTTCTGTAAATGTAAACAGGCTGGTATTTCAACGCAATAAATCTCTTTGCTCTTATACATCGATGTTATGCTAAAGATACCGATGGCAAACTCAGTGGCCTCTTGGAGGTCAAGGAGAAGTATACATCAACCACCACCTGGGATACCACTAACCCTCCAGACAGCTGTGCTCCGCTGCCCAGGCCCTCGCATCCATCAAAGTACAGCGGAGATTACTCCTTCTCAGTGCTTTAAATGATGTAGGTACTCATCAAATTGAGCTAGGGGCGTGGCTAGTGGGCGGGGTTAGAGGCGGAGTGAGACATGATGAAGCAAAAACACTTCTATTCTGTATTTATTTGACCTTGCATTGCCCTGGATAGTTGTCTCAAACTTTCTATATGTGCAGATTAACAACTAAAACCCTGAATGAGCCAAGCCATCAACAGTACTTTGAGCACGTTCAGGCAAATAATCAATGTGCTCTAGGACGAGAGTGACTCTGGCACTTACACCGGTTGCCGGACAGAACAAAACATGAGAAATGGATCAATCCAAACAAAATGTGTTGACTTGTTATACAAAATGAAGGCCAAACACCAAATGTTCATTTTTCCTTGTTTTGTAATATTTGCAGCTTCTTAACATAACTTAACATAATATTTCTAATGTTCCTACTTGGTTCCATTTGGCGCAATCCTTAAATATTCAAGGGCGTACACACACAAACAAATATTCGCAATTAAATATTCCACTCATTCCATCGATTTCTTTTCAAATACCTCCTGATTCTGTTCCTCTCAAACACACACTCTCTATCTGTCTTCACATCTCTAAACTTGAGATCCCTCCCGCACTCACCTCTCCCATTTATAGCTAATTCTGTCCCACTCTCGTTACCCCAATTGTATCCTATCATTCTCTCTCATCACTCTTTCTATTTCTAACCTGCCCTCTCCGTGCCATTCTACCTCTTTCCATAGCCGTCTGGATCTCCTCCATATCTCTGTCTGCGCTTACCCCATCTGCCTCTCAATCTTTTCCTACTTTCAACTCTCTGCTCCTTCTTCCCCCTCACTCTTCACCTTCACTCACTCCCATTTTCCCTCCTCGGCACAAGGCCCCACGGCCGGAGAGCTTGCAGTGGCAGGCAGTGAGCACTGCAGGGTCCAGAGTATGTGCAGAGTCCAGCAGGGTAGAGGTCAGGGTAAGAACAATACTGGCCTCCAATGGGATGGCCAATTGACCTACTCCCACCTCACATGGGCACCAGGAAGCTTAAGTCATCTTCACTACCTCACCCCCGCCCATCATGGACTCAATGTCCCAGCAGGCGGGGGGTGGAATCGCAGGGGTAGTGCGTCATAAAGACAGTCAGACTCTAGTGGGATGCCAAGGGGTGAAAATGGCCCTTTGTACCTGCATTCTTCCACGGACCCAGCATCCATGCCTGGCAGGAGGGTGGTGAGCCTCCATCAGAGTAGAAAGGGAGCAGAGGCCCTCTTCCGCTGCGGCAGCCCTCCAATAGGCTGTTCAGGCCGCATCAGGCAGCTTCCCACACCCCAAGAATACATACGGCAACTGCCAACATGCTGCGAAAAAAAACAGCACGCAGCTGGCCCTCGGACACCAGTCCAGTGCCCACCTTATTTATCCGATCCCGAGTACAGGTACTCTCCTTGACAGTGGAGAAGTGCTGGTACTCTGCTCGGTAAATTTAAGAAGTGCCGGTACTCCGTACCGGTGAGTACCGGCCCATTTACAGCACTGCTTCCTTCTCCTACCTCGTATCCAAGTCTTGGAAAGACCTTCTCCTCCACCTCCCTCGTATCCAAGTCTTGGAAAGACCTTCTCCTCCACCTCCGAACAGCCTCCTTACACATGGAATTCAGAAAGAGACTGAAGACCTGGTTCTTCGACTGACAGCAGCAGAATCTCAGCACCTGAATACCCTCACGGGTGATTAGCCGTGCCCTAAAAGTCCTGATTGACTGATTCGGATTAGAACAGCATGGCCAAGTGCCTTTCATAAAACTTATCAGAATTGCGTTATTATTCACAGCTATGAGCTGTAGATAGCAATAAATACTGGAATGCTCTTTGTCCTCAAAGGGCGAAAGGGATAAGTCCCATCTCTACAGGTGTGCAAGAATGATCTTGATAATTATCACGCTGTCCATTGCACTCAAGAGTGATCGCTATACCCTGACCATCTGTGTGGGAAGTGGCAGCGACTGATACCACTTTAGAACACCTCTTTATTCCATCTACTCCGAGTGCGGCACTCATATCACAGTTCCCTGCATGCAACTGGAGACAGTGGTTTTATTTAACAATACTCCCAGAGTTCTCAATCTAAGGCCACATCGCTAACAGGAACATTAAAAAAAACACATAAAATGAGACATCAAGGAATGGAGCTGGTCCTGAAACATCACAGACCTGCAAACGAACGCTCTCCAGTGCCTGGTGAGAGGTACTTGAAATGCAATACATTTCCTTCTGATGTACTCCCGCAAACTGTAGTAACCCCCAGGGCATCAGAATTTCAAAGCACGAGCTAACAAAACAATCTTACTGCATACTTCCTGATATTTACTTAACTTCTTAAAGCCCAGAGCGGCGAACATGTGGCCACCGGCTGGTTGGCAGGCACAGGTCGAGCTGCTCTGCGTTTACGGTCTTGCAAACACTTCTCTTCAGCAGCTTCGTGTTATTCAGAAAAAGTGAATTACGTCCTCACGCGATTGTGTGTTCAAACACCATGACAACCGTGACACATCCTGCCGTGTTTCTGGATGCGAGTGGGCGGCGGCTGCTGCAGTCGTGAGGCGGCCTGCTTGAAAGCAATGCTGGTGGGGTCTGGGCGGAGGCTGAGCCCAGAGGTCGTGAAGCAACCCGGCCTGCAGACAGGTGCCTGTGAACGAGCGGAGAGGCCTCTGCCTCCCACACCGCTTGGAACGTCTCCTCTAGTCGCTTTCCAACAGGGGACCGGGGAGACAAGTGGAAAAGCATCCCCAGTGCACTGTTTTGCTGAAGGACAAACATTCAGAGCAGCGGCTCGTCGGTGCCACCGGACTTGCACAGCAGCAGAAGGACCGGAGTTATCAGGGAAAGGCTGAAAACAATTCCTCGGTACTTCACGAAACCAGAGTACACGGACGTACCCTGTGTTTTGTAGTACACGAGAAAATAAAACCTTGCCGGACTATTTAGACCCCGGGTCTCATGCAGAAAAGGATACTGGACACTGCCCCCCAGTAATAGGGATTAAATACTGCTGGCAGCAGAAAGGGGGGAAACAGAAGCCTCGGCCGCTGCAGCTATCCAAACAGGCGCGCAGGAAGGCGGGATGTGCGCGCTGGCGCACTCACCTGCCCCGGCGGCCTGCGTGTCTGAACGCGGCAGATCTAATCTGTCTCTGAACTCTACCTTCACAACTCACGGGAAACCGGAAGCTGCACCGTAATCCCACCGCCTGCCCCTTCACTCCGTGGGCACACTGAGTGCAAACGAAGGGTTATGAAAAGGGCCTTTGGGCCCGACAGAGAGGCTCAGTTACAAGCCCAGCTCCTTCAGCGGAAGGTGGGACGGGGCGGGAGGCTTTCTAGATGTGTTAATGTTCTTTGAACGGAGCCGACTGACTCTAGGGGAAACTGCCTTTCCCTACAGCGGAATTTCACCTGCAGTTTTTTGGCTACACGGGAAAGATAAAAGGGACATGATAAACATACCAAGCTTTACAGAACCAGCCTCAACAAAAAAAAAAATGGTCTTAGTTGACACCGAAAGTCAGACATGTTGGAGGGCCTCTTTACGCAGCCTTTATCCGTGTGTGGTCTGGCATTGATGCGCTCCCGTTCCCCGATTGTACGCACCAAGACCCATTTTCTTTTTGCTTATCACAGCATGCTGTTTATTATTTTAAAACTGCTAGGAGTACAAGGGCATCACGTTTAGAGACCAAAGCAAAACGCATGCGCAAAAAAGTTGTGACGCAATTTGTGTTAAAGTTTGCTTCGTAGTGGGGAGTGAAGCAAAATAACGGGGAGCAATTGTGTGCAACTGGGATTTGTGCCCGTTTTGCTCGTAATTTCTACATTTCGTGACGTTTCTGCTTGCTTTAAAAACCAGATAAAAGACTGAGGTTAATACTAGGAAGAAACAGAGTTAGTACAATCTGCGCTCCATTTTTAATCTGCAGTCTATTAACAATATCAAACATAGCTGCCAAGGTTCCAGATTGCTTATGTGTGACATTTTCATGTCAGTGTTATTATGAGTGACATTGATTTACTATGAGTGACACTTTCTCTTGAGCAAAAATCAAGCAATGAAGACGAGGGAAACACATAAATATCAGAAATTACACCCATGTGAGCAACAAAAAAACGATGTGCTGCACCATTCTATTAAAAGCCTCAAAAACCATCCATTTATAGCTATCTTTAGTAGCACAACAAAATCAAGCCACATCCAATACCTTACCCCTCTCGCGCACATTAAAAGCACGTGTTCATTTTGGGCCAGGCCAATAAACAAATTTGCATGTAACGTGTCCTGCCCTGCCTTTAATCTCATCAACTTTTGTGGCCTTTTTGCCCTGCATTGCGTGAAATGCCCGCGATACACCTTTTGTTCAAGGCATAAATAAAAATGTTTCTTCCATACATCGTTTTCATGGAGCCTTGCATCTTTTTATCTGAAACGCAGTTTCAGCGTGTTTTGGATGTGTAGCCAGCATACAGTATCAAAAGCAAAACTACAATTGTGAATGCGATGTCATGTTCCCTAGAAAAGAAAGCACGGGCTGAAGGGGATCATGAAATATTGAGCAAAAAGTGTCAAAGTGTCATACATAAGGCACTGATTGAAGTGTCACACATACGTTTGCTGAAACTTGTAAAATATGACACATAAGCCAGTTGATGAACTTGGCACCGGTGCCATGCTCCCACTGTGCACGCAACACACAGCACGACATTCAGAATAAAGTTATTTTCACTCAGTAAATGGTCACCTTTTCCGAGAGTAGGCCTCCTGCTCCCTGCCTCAGCCTGGCAGCAGGGGTGACTGTCCTCGCAGTTCAGCTGCGGTCGGCAGGAAAGGGACGGGGAAGGGTGTGTCCTCCGGTACAATGAGAGGATGGGCGCGCAGGGTGTCGCTCGGTTACAGCTCTCTGCGGAGGTGCACCCACCAAAGTGGGTGTCTGGCAGGCAGACGCTCGGCTTCTGCTGGGAATCACTGGACTATTCCTAAGTGATTGACGAAGCCTCCTCTAGGTCTACAGCACGGTACTTCACTGTAAGTTCCTGTGTTTTACCTTGTTTTGACTCTCAAAGGAGAGACTGAGGCAAGCGCTGCACACTCACTTGAGAGAGTGACACTTGTCTGTGCGAGTCCCAGGAATAGGCCGGCCAGCCGCGACAATGGACTTTCCCTGGCCCTGGCCAGGCAGTGCACGGGCCTTGGACGGGCCAGGACTCTCCACTCACTACAATGGTTCCTGTGGATAAATAGAACTAATATATGAAATACTTGTGCACATTCGCAAAAGAAGGACCATCTAATGTCGGAGGGCAAGAAAAACTTTCTACACAGTTTGCTTGGTATAACATATTTTATGAAAAAATAAATAAACAATAGGTACACTTCTTTCAGTCAAAAGTAGTACTGTTTGTGCATTGTGTCCCCAAGTGAAGAAATGGAACCAATAAGTGAATATACAAAGTGAATTATTATGTACACGGTTTCCATCAGTTGTGAAAAACGACCATTCTTATACAGTATTTTTTTACAGCTTCAGTACACAATGATACGGGCTGGGTAATGGTCTGTTCTTTTTTACTTGTCGACGGCGTTTCGACCCTTCTATCAATGGGGGTCTCCTCAGGACTAACGATGTAGGGACATCTAAAACAAAATAAGGAAAGCAGAAGGCCCATATACCGGCACAGATGCAGGAAAAACTAATGAGAAGGCATCTATAGGGAATTACCTGGATGAAGAGAGTGCTGCCTCTGTGACAGTGAAGTGAAAGGTGAAGGTAAAAACTCACGTGAGGACCCGGCCGGGTTCTTCAGTGAAAAGACAAGAGAATGCATGTCAGTTACTGCATTATAGTAAGGACATAGAGATAGCTGGTTATAACATGTCGTGGTTGAAGAAATTATATTTACCTCAAAGTGAGGTCAGGACGGCACTTCAGGATGTTAGATGGCCGGTAAGCTCTTGTTTAAGTTCGCTACAGCCGTAGCGTTCTGTTTGACAGCGTGGTGCTGATTACAGTGACAGTGCACTGTAGGGTACTGTGAAATAAGGTATACGGAGAGTTAAGCTTTAGGGATGTGTTTTGAGTGGAAAAGGTGGGGAGCTTAGAAACCGGGGCTCGGGACTTACTTGTTGTTCTTGTCTGGATAAATCAATTTCTTAGGCAGCAGCGTGTGTCAGCTGCAGTGAGGCCTCCCAAGTAGGCTCCGGGTGCAATGACACCGAGCGCCTGCGGGACGCTCTGTTTTATCTTGGGTTTCCCACCTTTCTGATCTGGGAACCGGCAGGCTTCCCAATGGAAAACCGTGCCACCGA
Source organism: Triturus cristatus (assembly GCF_964204655.1). Taxonomy (NCBI): domain Eukaryota; kingdom Metazoa; phylum Chordata; class Amphibia; order Caudata; family Salamandridae; genus Triturus; species Triturus cristatus. Next base: position 710,930,768 of record NC_140583.1, read on the forward strand.
TCCATCTGGTGCTCGGTTTCCATTAAGCAATGGAAACAGAAGAGATACTGTCTGGGATGGGGTCTGGAGATAGTTGCTCTATCCAGTGATTTGTGCGTGCTGTACTGTTACTGGTTTCACAATTTTTTAAAACATCATATTCAACATCCATCGCTTAATGGAAACCGAGCACCAGATGGATCGGTGGCACGGTTTTCCATTGAGAAGCCTGCCGGGTTCCCAGATCTACCTCATGAGAGTTGCATTGAAAATGAATTGTCTTGATTATGGTGTTTTTATGGATTGTATTATTGTGTAAATGAATTGTGTTTTTGTTGTACTTTTATGGATTTTATGAAACCCGAATAAAGGTCATTTGAATTGAAGTAATTGGTTGTACACGCCTCGCTGGAGGTAAACGACGGTTACCACTCGGAGCATATCACATCCTTAATCTACGCACCACAACCCCTGTAATATGCCTTTATTGCACCCCAAACCATGGAGTACTCTACATTTCACCATATTTACGTGGAATTATAAATCGTATCAAAAATGCATTACATAGGAGTCTCAATTGCTTTGATACAAGCCATTTTATTTAGATATTTGCCATACATTTGGATGTTGACTCCATCAATCGCTGCTCTGCTGTTGGTAGATATAACTTTCAAACTTGCATATTCCACAAGCTCGCTGTCAGATACCAGTACCTGCGATGCTTCAGTACACAACCACAAAAAGCTTAGTACAAAAGAAAAGTGTATTTGCCCTCATGTTTGCATTCCACTCTCCCCTGACAGTCTGATCCTCCGTAAGACTAGAATGCAAGATAAACAAGCATTTGCAATGCAATAGGTCTCGCATTTACGCGAGTTTAAGCTATTGGCATTGTAAATGAGAATGCCTTTTATTTCAGTTTTAAAAACGAAAACAAAAATAAAAAGGCATTGTCATTTGCAATGTGAATAGCTCAAACTCGCATAAATGCGAGACCTATTGCATTGCAAAGGCTTGTTGTGAATAGGGGGAGCCTGTGGAACTGTCGCTACTTTCGTGCCCGCGTGCCCGCCGCTTACCTCAGGCAGTGCGCTGGAGTGCAGCCCTACATAATTACTGAAGCATAAGGTAGATAAAACATCTTGGGCTCCCCGGTTTGTTAGAAATCCGCCTGCTCAGAAATAACTGCGGTACCCGAGATCTGATTGGCAGCCTCCAGCCGTGACGTTTCTCATTCAGTGGCCGGGAGCTTCAGCAGCTGCCCTGCTATCTCAGAGCGCAGGAGGGGGGCTGCATCAATGGGCTCTGCAGAAGGACGCTGGGATGTGAATGAGGAGGAGGAGGGGTGGCGGGGTAGAGAGGAGAGGCGCTTAAGAATGAATGGGAAAGTGGAAATAAGTCCAACTGCGGCATGAATGAATGCACGAAAACAAAACGTTTACATTGAAGAATGCAGGGGTCTCTGCTGCCACTAGGTTCACAAGGGGCGTAAAAAGCACAAAAAGATGCCTGTTGCTGTGACAGTCAGTCTGTGCATGTTTGTCCAACCAGTATTTGCATGCTTTAGCATCGGGGAACAGATGGGCTCAAATGAATCACCGAGGCATGCCGTTCTGAACAGTACAGCATGCTATAGCACCAAGAGAACCAGCATGTCGGCCTAGTGCCTTATGTCACGCGTGATACCTTTTCCCGTCCAGGCCTGTACAAGGCAGGATGCAGCATGGCAGGACTGACTATTGTGTGTGAAAACATACCAACACGTAAAGGAAGCGTGGCTACAAACAGGACTGCAGAAGGCGTCATACAAGACCACGGACTCGTGCAGGCACTAGGTGTGCTTGCAGCAGTTCTAAACCAATGACCATGGAGGGTTCAACATTGCACAAGCCTTATTGCTCAACATTCACAAAGCATAAGCCCGGGAGTTGTGTGCGCGCGCACCAAAACTGCAGGGGTCTCTGCTGCCACTAGGTTCGGTACCGATGTGTGGAGAGATTATAAAAGCCAAAGAAACAAGACAAGCCCAGCGGAGCATGGCGCGCGCGTTTGGCGGGGGAGCGCATTCCAGGGGGGTGAGCGGACCCTTTGAAGTACGATGCCAAACGGATTGCATGGCGGCACGATGCACGTGATTGTGCGCGTGCTCGCCATGCAATCCGCATTTGGGAGCACTATTGGGAGCCCCTTACTATAGTCTCGCATAGCGATCGCTTACGCGATAGCTAGGCGAGACCTAAAAACTGTTCTCAAACCCCAAAATCTTGCAGGCGGGTCAGATTAACATGTTCATTGTAATCAGGGCGGCTACTTATACAACACTAGTTCGAAAGTTAATGTTAATACTAAAGCGAACACCATAAAACGTCTAGTCACAGGAGCAACTGCCCTCTTTCACAATGGACGTGACATTAGCAATACGCGACAAGCTATGCATGATTTATCACTCAATTATTGGATTAAAATATGTTTTGAAAATCTGTTGTGGAGCGTGTACGTCATTTCAGAGAAAAACATTTTTATTATGAGTTTTGCAAATTTTAAGATGAACTGTATTTACTATTTCGGAGAAATGTATTCACCAATTGCCCTTTTCAAAATTGCCATGTGCATGCTCTTTGTTAAGTAGCAAATGCCATTCATCTTGAGTTTTAGTTCCATGGGATTGTTTTAATAAAAGAGTACGTAGCTCCTTTTGCTACTACCCACATTCTGACACTTGCTTAAGTTTGATATTTCAAAAATATGCTGTTTGAGGAGGGATACCCCTTCTCCCTCAGCTCTATTTTAAGTGCTATTTTAACTCCCTGTCGCCCCTCCCTTTTCTCTATATCCTATCCTCATTTCCAAAAATAATTTATTTTCCCCGTATTTCATGCTCCTCCCTTTTCTATTTTTTGGGAGCCCACTTTTGTATCCTTATTACTTGTCTTACCCCTTTCTCGATTTGATATGCATTCCAATTGTTTCCTTTTAATCATTTGTTTTGTAAATGAACATTTTTGAACCCTTAATGGGTTTATTTTCTGACTAAAATTGTTTTACCAAATGGGGTTTCAATTATTTGTCATCTTAGATATTGGTTACTACTTTGTTTTATTATGACTTTGCATACTAAAGTGGGGAGTATTTGGTGTGATGTTGGAAGTGCAGATCTTTGTAGCTATAGTTCCGTGTTGAGAAATGCAGCATATGGGAAATTGATAGTAAGTTGTCTTATGGTATCATGTGATGTGTATTGTTGCACCTATGGTGGTGCCTTGGATAGAATCCAAAAGGGCTTTGGGATGATGAACTGTGTTAAGATCTATCGTGTAAGATAGCTTGTTATGATTTAATGCAGGTGTCCACCTGTCAACCTCTTTTTTTTCCATTTAAGAGTTGCAAGCACATTTGTCCTCATAAGCCAGTTTTTCATTTTCTCAATACACTCATTTTTCTTTAAGGTTTTTTGCTTAAATGAATCAATTCACCCTCTAAAAACTAATTTTCTAACAACACAGTTCTGCCCACAAATATCTGCTTTTCCTTTTTTGTAACTACATTACTTTGTCCTTAAATATCAACTCCTCGATTTCACCAAGTATTCACATAGACCAAAGACCCTTTTAGACAGACACTGCACCCACTGGGCTGTGTGTCACCTTTACAATCCAGGGAGAGCCCCCATTTGCAAGGATGTCTTCTACCCTATTTTTTGTCATCAATACTTGCTAACTTTTAACTTGTAGCAACACAGTTTTGCCTCCAGTAAGACAGCATCTACTCACTGGGCACATTTGCTGGGTGGATGTATATGCCTGATGCTGGCCATTTCTCATGATCCAGCACACAATTGTTACTCGGTTTAGGGACGGCTCTGGTAGAGCTCAAAGTGAAGACCTTCCCTTTGTGGGTCTATTCAGAGGCTCAAGGGGATCTTTGGTAATCTAAACAATGCAAGCTAAAACAATATCTAAATGGTCGTCACAAAGCGTGTTTTTTCTGCGGCTGCCGGTTCATTCACTTCTGATTAGGTGATGTTCATCTCACAAACAGCAGGCATTAGAACGTTTTGACAGCGATGAACGATGCAACAACTGTGACACACTGCGCTCCCTGTGCATTGCAGTTACCGCCTCACACCCATCTTAGCCTCGCAATACAGACATTTGCAAGAGTAGTATGGCTATATTTAAATAACACTTTCTCACTAACAATAGTTCTCGCCATGGGTCATGATCTCTACAGTGATATTCTTTCCTATTCAATGCACACCAGTGGCTAAAACCCAAATACCTCAAAATTCGCTGAATACAAAAGAGCCGCCATGAATGCACATATCCCCATCTCACCCAACCACTGTGGGGCTTACGTCATGCCTAATCACACACAACAGAGACATAATATAACAGGAAAAAGGCAAGTATAGCAGTCTAGGATGCTTGAAAGTGGGAAAATCAATAGATTTTATAATACTGCCCTCACACACCAGAGAGTGTCATGCTTCATCATTGGGCCGCATCATACACCAAGGTGCAGACCAACACCTTTGGTGGAGCGCAATTTTTTAGAATGAATGATGAAAGTCGGTGGTGAGGGTAAAGTATAAAGACAGAACAGTCAGAGTAAACGCAAAAAAATGTGCTTCTAAGAGAAAAAGACAACAGATAGTCTCTCAAAGTGAAGGGACCAAAAGAAAAGCAGAAAGAAATCTAAAACTGTCTAGGGGTTGACCCTCGCACTTTTATTCTTGTCAACCTCTGGCAGGGTTAAAATAAAGGAAATGGGGTATCCAGGGCAGGTAACGACCCTATAATCCCCCTGCTAGAACCAACATGTTTCTGCCAGCTATTTACGTGCCCAGCCGGGTCACTCTGGCATTCATCAGGGTGTTGGTCCCTTTGATGTGGTCTGTACCCCTTGTCGTGTACTTAATACCTTATTCGCTCGGGGCAGTATCCCCGCTTCACTCTTTTGGAATTTCCAAGAGGATGGACATATCTATAAAAAAAGGGGAAAACAGTGGATGATCATTCCCACTCAACCTCTTTTTCCAATTACGCAAAATCATCATTGAATATCCCACGCATCCTTCTTTTGTGAACCATGTTCTCTCAATGCAGACTATCTTCCAGCACACCCTGTGCCCCAATTTGAGGGAACCACTAGCAACCGACACCCTCACAACAGGTGAACTGGTTTCCGAGTTACCTCTGTGCGTCTATATACAGATAGTGATCCGAATAAAATACCCAACCTATCGGTAAAAACATGTCCTGTTCAGTGCACTTCCTGTGTCACACCACGTGTTAATAGTCTCTATCGCCACTTAGTGTGCCCATCTATACACTTAAAGAAATACTCACAAGAGTTTATGAGAAAATGCTCTAAACCCGGGACAGTGGGGGAGGGTGCTCTTGTCGTCACACTCTGCATGAAAAATGGTCAATAACATAGAAAGACTCGTTTATATGGCACATAGACACTCGCTTTGGAATTAGTCCCCCAGCCAAAAAAAACCTTCAATACTTTGGTTCTTTGACTGCCACCCACTAAGGTATTCCGTGCACTGGTAAAATTCGCAAAGCGGCTGCCCGATGGTCGCGATGCCAGAAGTTTACTCACATCCACACAGTCTCTCCACTCAAGGCATCCTTACACCCAACTACGTGGCCAGAGAGCATTCATGCTCCGAGTGAATTAATCACACTCCCGCATCTAAATCAAACGCTTACTACTCCAAAGAGGCACTCTTTCCTCTTTCCCCTCGTCTGTCCTCCGCCGATACGGTTACCTCCCCTCGAGTCCTTTTTAAGGTAAAACTGTTTTCGTGTACGCGGGGTCCTCCACGCCCATTCTGCGTGTTACCCAGCAACCTCACTGTTTCAACGAAATAGAAAGAGGCCTTCTAGATGCTATCAGGCCATATTATTTTCGAGGTGGCCATCTTTGAAACCCTGCCGGTTAACAATGATTTCATTCTAATAGACCAGAGGTATTCATCTCGGTTGTGGGGGAAGAGTGGGGGGGGTCTAAATGTACTCGTATTTTATCATTCTACCGAGTATTGAATTACTGTATCGTGTCGCTGGCATGTACAAGAGGGCAGTGCGCTCAAATAAATGGAAACTTTTTTTCTCTCCTCTCTTCAAAATACATAAAGATCATATTTCCATTTGCCAATTCCTATTGTGTGATTCCATATAACTGGAACCATGGGATCCCATCGTTTAGTCCTATGGTATGGCTATTCACACGCTCTACCCATCTCTGTTCTCTCAGTAGTAGGAAGCTAGAGGTGTCATTTACGTTCTGCGGAACGAGGCCCTATCCCCCCGCCAAACAATCAGAACATCGTCTATGTACCGATGCCAATCCCTTATGTTGCTCAAATTCATAACCAGACTTACTCCCTGCTTGTGCTTGGTTCACCTTCCCGGGCCATGCTGCGTGTGATCCTCTGGTTCCCCCAACAAGAGACTCTGAGGGTGATTGAAAACATATTGTTCTCAGAGAATTGGATTTTCCAGACACCAAGGGCTTTTATTCTCTGCCTGTTGGAAATGGTACTCACTAAGAACTTCTTTAAGTTTGAAGATAAGTTCTACCTACAGACCCACGGAACATCCATGGGGAGCTCGTGTGCCCCCAGTGTGGCATGTCTGTATGTCTCAAAGTTTGAGGAAGAGGTAATCTTTCAACCGTCCATCCCCTTTTTCAACAACATAAGGGATTGGCATCGGTACATAGACGATGTTCTGATTGTTTGGCGGGGGGATAGGGCCTCGGCTGAGACCTTCCTAACTTGGCTAAACTTTAGGAATCCTTTCCTGTTCTTCACTGGATCAATCACGAACAATACCCTCCCATTCCTCGACTTGAATATCAAAGCCGAGGGAGGGGGTCTGACTAGCAGCGTGTTCCACAAAGAAACGGATAGGAACAATTTACTATCTTTTCTGAGCTTCCACCCACGAACTCTGAGGGAAAATCTTCCCTATGGACAGTTTCTGCGTCTCCGCAGGAACTGTTCACATGTGGAAGACTATAAAAAGGAAGCAACTATCCTAAGTGAGAAGTTAAGAAGCAGAGATTATCCTGAGGGTGTAATTAAAAATGCCCAGAAAAGAGCAAGGAATTGCAATAGGGATGTCCTCCTTGAGACCAATCAGAGAGAGACTACGGACAGGAGTATCTGTGTGACCACATACAACACAGCTTCGAACAACCTTAGGAAAATCATTCAGAAGAAGTGGCAGATTCTTAATTCAAATGGACTGAACCAACCTGTCCCCTTATTTGCATTTAAGAAGTGTGCAAGTATTAGGAACATCATTGTGAATACTCGCCCGAGACTAACGAGAGATGTGGGTCACCTGGGTTCTGGCCCACATTTTTTACCCCCAGTGGTCGGACATTATGCCTGTGGATCTTGTAGAGCCTGCCCCCTGTCAATTAATGGGAAAAACATTGACATTGGTCTGAGGAGCCCGTGGGAACTTAGAAAACACACCACATGTAACACTGAAAACGTTATTTACATTCTGAGGTGCCCGTGTGATCTATTATATGTGGGCATGACCACACGAAAAGTAAAAGTCCTGATTTTAGAACACATGAGCACAATACGCTGTGGTACACGAAACTTACTGCTCACTGTTTGGAGAAAAAACATGATGAGAAAGACTTGAGGTGGCTAGTGGTGGATAAACCCTTTATTCCGCAGAACGTAAATGACACCTCTAGCTTCCTACTACTGAGAGAACAGAGATGGGTAGAGCGTGTGAATAGCCATACCATAGGACTAAACGATGGGATCCCATGGTTCCAGTTATATGGAATCACACAATAGGAATTGGCAAATGGAAATATGATCTATATGTATTTTGAAGAGAGGAGAGAAAAAAAGTTTCCATTTATTTGAGCGCACTGCCCTCTTGTACATGCCAGCGACACGATACAGTAATTCAATACTCGATAGAATGATAAAATAAGAGTACATTTAGACCCCCCCACTCTTCCCCCACAACCGAGATGAATACCTCTGGTCTATTAGAATGAAATCATCGTTAACCGGCAGGGTTTCAAAGATGGCCACCTCGAAAATAATATGGCCTGATAGCATCTAGAAGGCCTCTTTCTATTTCGTTGAAACAGTGAGGTTGCTGGGTAACACGCAGAATGGGCGTGGAGGACCCCGCGTACACGAAAACAGTTTTACCTTAAAAAGGACTCGATGGGAGTTAACCGTATCGGCGGAGGACAGACGAGGGGAAAGAGGAAAGAGTGCCTCTTTGGAGTAGTAAGCGTTTGATTTAGATGCGGGAGTGTGATTAATTCACTCGGAGCATGAATGCTCTCTGGCCACGTAGTTGGGTGTAAGGATGCCTTGAGTGGAGAGACTGTGTGGATGTGAGTAAACTTCTGGCATCGCGACCATCGGGCAGCCGCTTTGCGAATTTTACCAGTGCACGGAATACCTTAGTGGGTGGCAGTCAAAGAACCAAAGTATTGAAGGTTTTTTTTGGCTGGGGGACTAATTCCAAAGCGAGTGTCTATGTGCAATACAAACGAGTCTTTCTATGTTATTGACCATTTTTCATGCAGAGTGTGACGACAAGAGCACCCTCCCCCGCTGTCCCGGGTTTAGAGCATTTTCTCATAAACTCTTGTGAGTATTTCTTTGTTAAGTGTATAGATGGGCACACTAAGTGGCGATAGAGACTATTAACACGTGGTGTGACACAGGAAGTGCACTGAACAGGACATGTTTTTACCGATAGGTTGGGTATTTTATTCGGATCACTATCTGTATATAGACGCACAGAGGTAACTCGGAAACCAGTTCACCTGTTGTGAGGGTGTCGGTTGCTAGTGGTTCCCTCAAATTGGGGCACAGGGTGTGCTGGAAGATAGTCTGCATTGAGAGAACATGGTTCACAAAAGAAGGATGCGTGGGATATTCAATGATGATTTTGCGTAATTGGAAAAAGAGGTTGAGTGGGAATGATCATCCACTGTTTTCCCCTTTTTTTATAGATATGTCCATCCTCTTGGAAATTCCAAAAGAGTGAAGCGGGGATACTGCCCCGAGCGAATAAGGTATTAAGTACACGACAAGGGGTACAGACCACATCAAAGGGACCAACACCCTGATGAATGCCAGAGTGACCCGGCTGGGCACGTAAATAGCTGGCAGAAACATGTTGGTTCTAGCAGGGGGATTATAGGGTCGTTACCTGCCCTGGATACCCCATTTCCTTTATTTTAACCCTGCCAGAGGTTGACAAGAATAAAAGTGCGAGGGTCAACCCCTAGACAGTTTTAGATTTCTTTCTGCTTTTCTTTTGGTCCCTTCACTTTGAGAGACTATCTGTTGTCTTTTTCTCTTAGAAGCACATTTTTTTGCGTTTACTCTGACTGTTCTGTCTTTATACTTTACCCTCACCACCGACTTTCATCATTCATTCTAAAAAATTGCGCTCCACCAAAGGTGTTGGTCTGCACCTTGGTGTATGATGCGGCCCAATGATGAAGCATGACACTCTCGGGTGTGTGAGGGCAGTATTATAAAATCTATTGATTTTCCCACTTTCAAGCATCCTAGACTGCTATACTTGCCTTTTTCCTGTTATATTATGTCTCTGTTGTGTGTGATTAAGTGTGTATGAGGGAGTCAGAGACAGTTCTATCAATCGTCTCTTCTACTTTGTGGGTTGTTGCTTACGTCATGCAGTCAGGTACTTCCACCTCTTGTTCTCCGCACTTTCACCCAAAAGGCCAAAATCTCTCAAGCCGACAGACCATGTGGTTTTCAGGTGAATTAATGTAGGGAAAACTACTGTTTAATAAGCCGTCAACACATTATTCCCTTCATGAAGGCCTGTCCATAGAGCTGCTACTCTAAAAAAGAAAGCCAAACGCATAGCACCACGTGCTTTGGGTGGGATCCTTATGCCCCTCACAGTTATGCCATAAACCCTAATTCAGATAAATCTGTCATACATTTCGTATTCAAGTCCATGAAGGAATGACTCAAAGAGTTAGACGAGTTACAATATGCAAATGCTACCATTCAATAAATTACACTCACCAACATGTCAACAATCACCTTATTGACAGATGATGTATGCCTTACAATACAACAAGCAGCCACGCATCTGATGTAACTCATTTGTTCCAGATGGTCTTCCTCGGTGTAAGAGGTCTGAAGAGAACATGTCCATCACAGACTGTTCACGTGGGGTGAAACGATGGTCTACAAGGCGTGGAGCCTGTATACAAGATGTCTTCAAAGAATCTCAATGAAAATTATAGACACAAGCAGATTTTTTCCCCTGAAATCTAGCTGCTCCATCTCACGAGGATAAACAAAGGACCTCTTCCATACACTGCCCCAGAATGGCACAATTTTGGGTCCTTTGTTTGGTTGCTAACAACTGCATTTGGGACTCGTGTTTTCTGTTACTTGGAACGGTCTTCAGCTAATCAAATCAAAGTAATAAGAACTCAATAGACGTTTTTTCTGGTTTGGGTTATGTTTGTGGCTTATTAACGTGATTGCGTTGAAGCTGGGACTCGAGGTTTCTTGTTTTGTACAAACCCCGAGGTTCACAGCTGAAACACATCTGACACTTGCTCTGTTCCCAATGCATCCAATATGTGCTGGAGACCACATCATGAAAGAATACACAGGGCCCAGATTGATGCTTGCCCTACGATGCAGAAAACAGTATGTCCTGTCTGACACAGCATGCACAAATGTCAAACAAATAGTTTACTGCTAGTTTTGGCTAAAATAAACCAATTCACTTAAAGAACATGCACCGAAAGGCCATGTACAGGATTTCATAAATGGACGATGAAACTCAAGATGAAGCAGACGTGAAACACCGCGAGGGCATAAATGCTAAGAAAAAACAAATGAAATACCAAACAGGACATCAGATCAGCTGTAGAAACTGGCCTTACTGACATAATATGCAACAGTCCATATTGTCCAACGCGCCAGCTTCCTAACATTGCCAGTGACACTCCAGCGAGTGCTGGAACTCAGCAATACCACAGAGCATGTCAGCAACAGCCTGGGCATTGCTGGCGACTACCCGGGATCACCAGCAGGTACTCAGAATTGTTTTAACCGCCCAAATCACTTGAAACAACCATAAATCATCTGTAACGTTGGTGCAAAATGCCAACTACTACCCAGTTTTTACCTTATTTCAATGTTAAAAGGTGAACTCTCTTTTAGGTAATCTAATAATTTCGCAATTCATAATGATTGTAGGGCACATGTAGTTAACTTTCCATGTTCTATTTCCCCAAAATTCCTCAACATACACATACAGTAAAGTCCCAATTGTATCATACCGTTTGCACCAGCCCTCGCTGGTCTGAAAGATTAGATTGACTACTATCAGATTAATCATAAATAAAAAAACATCCAATCAGGAGTACAATTCATCCCTCTTTAAGTGGCCACGTCACGCTGTCATAACCCGGCAACAGTGAAATGGATTCCATCCAAACTAAAACGATAGCTAAGTTTGTATTTCCTCCCTAAATGTCAGCTAAGTACACACAGTCTGGACCAACGATCATCTTTAGAAAAATATCAGACTGAGTGACTAGGTTCTTCATTGGATATACTGGACGAATCAGACGTTTTAAATTGTAAATCTTAGGCTTTTAAGGAGGCATTGATATTTAATGTTGTTCCTTATTTCACTATCGGCCATTGACCTACCTTCTATATATGAATGATGAACGTCAAGGGACTTTTAGGTTTCGTCTGCACAGCTCTTGAGCGACGACGAAAAAAAGAATCTTAAAGTAGCTCAGAGTCCGCCCATTACTTGCCGATGCTTACCATGGGTAGGATCCCATGAGACCCTTGCTTCCTAATGGTTGGCGCCTCTTCCTTGTCTACGGCTTCTTCCTGGGCTTCAGTCTTCTTATCCCTGCCCTGGAGCATGGATCAAAGACTGCTTACTGGTACTCTTATTTTTCAGCAACCACCCAACCCTGCATTTCTCTTTAATCCACTTACCTTCGCCTTTATTTGCCACTCTCCTCCATCTTGTTGCTTTTTTTGCAGGTTTATATAGCACTAACTCTACCTGAAGGTTTTGGAGCGCTTTAAATAAGTACCAGTTACATTATACAAGGACACATTCATGATTGGTTTTTCGGCATGTGAGTCATGCTGCACAAAAGCATTAACAAAGCCAAATAGCTCACGCAGTAGAAGATGTGGCACAGCAGCGTGGGCTGCTGTGCAACATGGCTTAAGTAAACAAAAAAGTGTTAAGACGCGGTCAGCGCTGGCCGCACATAGCACTGTTTTTACTTACTTCGAGTCATGATGCTCAGCAGCTTGAGTTTCTGTGTAGCATCTTTAAAAAACAATGGCAACGCCAATCGGTCTCACATAGGCGAAACCATATGGCTTTGCCAATGCTGCTTTCTTTTCAGATCCTTCACAGATGAGTGGAAAAAAAGAATCCATAGATATCAAATGTATAATATCCCCAGTGAGGGAAAAGGGTAGAGGAGAGTGGACTACTAAAACATATCACACCAAAAATGAATGTCCAAACGAAGGGTTGGGAGCATGTGCTTCTAGAATTTAGAAGCAAGGAAGGTGGTCGAAAGTAACCAACGTTCTCGTTATCTTTATCTTCAGCAACTGTGCCAAGGGCAACAGACACTGGAATACTTCTGAAGCTTTGTTTTAATATAAAGGAAAGGTTTTGCACTTTTTTGTACACTAAATATCACAAGTAAGTGGGTGTGATGTGGACTGAAGCTGTTGCAGTTTCAATTAACTCTGTACCAAAACCAAGCATTACAACAACGAGAGGGAGAGCGAGAAAGCGAGAAAGAAAAGCCATGAATTATCTTGGGCACTTTCTGAAAGCCTCAATTTAGATCTATTCGGGGGCACCACCTCTGCCCAGGCCAAAATCACCACCATCATTGTGCCATTCTCTACACCACAGCTGGCAATTGTAACATCCTTGGCCTAATAAGCCGCCTGGGGAAAACTGCGCACAGCAGAGATCCCAGGACCACAGGGAATCTCTTCGAGCTGGGTGAATCGATTGGACACTTTAGCAAATCCCAATGAATCCATTTCAATGAATGTGCACACACACTCCCTATCAAACTAGGAACTCTGGTGAGTTCCTTGTTAATACAGCGCTGGACACGCACGCACGCCCTGACCTCCACATCCTCCTCGGAGACCTGAACTTCCACCTTGAGAACAACAACGACAACAGCTCCACAACCCTAATCGATAACCTCGCCAACCTCGGACTGAAGCAACTCGTAACAACGCCCACCCACTCCGCCGGCCACACGCTCGACCCAGTCTTCTCCTCAAGCCCGCATGTCTCCGTCAGCCACACCACCGAACTCCTCTGGAACGACCACCGCTGCATCCATTTCACCTTCCAGAAACCCACCACACACCACCGCACCCAACAGATCCCCCGCCACTGCTGGAGCAAAATCACCGAAGACCAACTACATGCAAACCTCGCTCTCAGCCCACCCACCGAACCCCCCAACACCGACGACGCTGCCCACAGCCTCAAACGCTGGATCGAAGACTGCGCCAACACCCTCGTCCCGCTGAAGAATCCCCCCCACAGAGACACCAGCAAGAGGGCCAGCTGGTTCACCCCAGAACTCCTAGCCTCCAAACAAGCCTGCCGGAAACTAGAGAAGAAATGGCACAGCGAACAAACTCTGGACAACCGCGCAGCAGACAAGGAAGCCATCCGCAACCACCACCGCCTCATCAGGGCTGCCAAGAGAACCTCGTTCAAAGACTGCCTCGACAACAACGCACACAATAGCAAGGAGTTCTTTAACATCGTGAAGGAACTCTCCAACCCCCAGCTCCAACACCAACGACATCCCACCGTCGCAAGCCCTGTGCGACTCCCTCGCCACCTTCTATCGGAAGATAACAGACATCCACGACAGCTTCAACACCCAGACAGCCCCAACAGACAGCAACACAACAGACCCTCCGCACAGCATCGACCACGACCCCCTGCTAGCCTGGGCCAGCGTGAGCATCGATGACACCATCAAGACCATGAGCACAATCCACTTCGGCTCCCCATCAGACCCCTTCCCGCACCAAGTCTTCAACAAAGCAAGCAGGTCCATCGCACCCCACCTGCGCAACGTCATCAATCTCTCCCTCGAGAAAGCGACCTTCCCAGAGAGCTGGAAACACGCCAAGATCAACACCCTACTGAAAGAACCCAAGGCAGACCCAAGAGACCTCAAGAACTTTCGGCCCATCTCTCTGCTCCCCTTCCCGGCCAAGGTCATCGAGAAATTCGGCAGACAGCTAACCCGATATCTCGAAGAAAACAGAATCCAAGATCCTTCCCAGTCAGGGTTCCACAGCAACCACAGCACCGAGACTGCCCTCATCGCCGCCACCGACGACATCAGGACCCTGCTTGACAACGGCGAGACCGCAGCACTCATCCTCCTAGACCTCTCCGCCGCCTTCGACACCGTCTGCCACCGCACACTACGCGCACGCCTCCACGCCGCAGGGATCCGAGACAAGGCTCTGGAATGGACCACCTCCTTCCTCTCCGGCAGAACCCAGAGTGTCCGCCTCCCCCCATTCCGGTCCAAAGCCTCCGAGATCATCTGCGGCGTACCCCAAGGATCCTCCCTCACTCCGACACTGTTCAACATTTACATGGCCCCGCTCGCACACGTCGCCCGACAGCACGACCTCAACATAATCTCCTACGGCGACAACACTCAACTGATCCTCTCCCTCACCAAGGACCCCATCACCGCCAAAGCCAACCTCCATGAAAGAGTGAAGGCCGTCGCTGACTGGATGAAGACCAGCCGTCTGAAGCTGAACTCGGACAAGACGGAGGTCCTCAACCTCGGCACCAACCCTTCAGCCTGGGACGACTCCTGGTGGCCGACGGCACTGGGAGCAGCCCCGACACCCACCGACCACGCACGCAACCTGGGAATCATCCTTGACTCATTGCTCTCAATGACCAAGCAGTTCAATGCCATCTCCTCCTCCTGCTTCAACACCCTCCGCATGCTCCGCAAGATCTACAGATGGATCCCGACAGACACAAGAAAGACAGTCACCCAGGCCCTCGTCAGCAGCAGACTCGACTACGGAAACGCTCTCTATGTGGGAGCCCCTACCAAGCTCATCAAACGACTACAACGCATCCAAAACACCTCGGCATGACTGATCCTCGACATACCACGCCAAGGCCACATCACCCCCCACCTGAGGGACCTGCACTGGCTCCCCGTCAGCAAGAGGATATCTTTCAAGCTCCTCAACCATGCACACAAGGCACTCCACAAGACCGGCCCAGCCTACCTCAACAGACGGTTCTCCTTCTACATCTCCAACCGCCAGCTACGCTCCACCGACCTCTCACTAGCGCATCCGAAGAACAACCACCAGTGGGAGATCCTTCTCCCACCTCGCCGCCAATACATGGAACACCCTCCCACTGAGCCTACGACAGACCCAAGACCTGCTGACCTTCAGGAGGATGCTCAATACCTGGCTGTTCGATCAGTACCCCCCCCCCCAGCGCCTTGAGACCCTCCCGGGTATGTAGTGCACTTTACAAATGACTGTATGACTGATTGATAACAAAAGGAATTACAATACAGCCTTAGGGTGGTGGTGTGATTGGAACCATCTCCCACTCTCCAGGGCTCAAAGCATCCCTACGGATTTCAGATATCCAGGGAAGGTTCGATATGTGGCTGGTGCCAGCTCTGTGTTGGCGGGAACCACCATCCTCCTCCTGCCCGCTAGGCCATGTAAAAATCAGGTGCTGGATACTACCAGTTAAGTCTTTCAAGGCAGATGTTTGGGCTGTGCTGGCAATCACAGAGGCAAGGATATCGCCACCTGGTTGCACGATTTTCCCCTTCACCACAGCCTTGCATTAGCTGGTACTTTGGCAGAGGGAGCATACCACCTGCCTCTGCCATGATTTAAAGAAAGTCCTAAAGGTTGCAGCAAACCGACAAGAATAAAATCGAAGACCCAGGCACGTCCACATCCTTGCAGCCCAGTTATCTACATTAGTGTTTATTATCCAGCAGAAATGTGAATGAGGACAATAAACTCAGTCATTCGTCCATCTTTTAGTTAAATAAACATCTGTTATTCAGCGCCAAGATGCCCCTTTGGGGGTGAAGGTGCGCTTTACAAATACACGTTATTTTGTTTTAATCATAAGCAAAGACCATGCAGGCCTTTAAGGGGAGAAACTTCTCCACAAACGGCATTTACCCCAGCAGCTGGCGAGTCCGTTTATCTTCAACAGGCCACTTTTGCCACTGTGATAACAGCAACAGAGGCCCTGCACAGAGCAGTACATTTGCAGCTAATGGACAAAAATCACTCTTGATGTCTGAGGAAGCACAGATGCTGGATGTCAGAAGTTCAAAAGATAGCTGTTCTGTTCAGTATTTTTAAAGGAATTGGCAAGACGGCAGAATAGGTTAGAAATGGTCAAATATTACGTGGACAAGAAAATATGTTTGCTTAGATGTGGAGGGCTAAAACCCGTACGAGTGCACTGCTTTCCTATGATGCCTTTGAGGCGCTGCTTTCACATTATAAACCCCGAGTGGGAAGATTGAGCAATTTGTAGATGTCACCAGAGCACCGAATAGAATTACTGGAACCAAAAAACACATACCAGTTACTTTCGTTTTTACATTATATGATGTTACTTTTGCTTTCTTTCATAAGTCTTTCAGGGTGGTACTCCAGATGATCATTTTAAGTTTTAATGGTGGTCTACTCCCTATGGTGGCCCACAACCTGCTGTAGCCAGAGATGTATTTCCCACCTGCCAGTGTCTCGGTGTCTGCAGGACATCAGCCATAATGCCGAGTGGGAGCTACATTTTCTCATCCATCGAAGAATTTAATTTTGCTTTTCAGAAACCAACCCTCTAAAGTTGAGGTGTTTTTAAAAAGTGAAATAACAATGACTATGCGCAGGAGTTTCCTCCCTGTGTGTCGGGTCATTGTTTGTTCCCCTTCTTATGACAGAGTAATCAAGATGACATTTTAAGTAGTCAGGCATTTACTCCCACCCCAAAAAATACTTGTACCACAGTTCATCAGCAATCATTCTGCAAACCATAATAGAACAATGAAACTTTAGTCTTAGGAAAGAAAGTGATGTTTGCTAGATACAGGACTCAAGATATAAGAAGACTATCAAAGTATTCACTAGCGACCACCAATGAATGAAAAGTATAATTTATGATGCAAGCCCAGAGACAGAAAAAAATTCAGTTTAGTGGTCAAATAACACACATCCTCCTAGATACACCAACAGCCTGCCAGTCACCTTCTAGGGGAGGAGTGATGTCAGTACATACACCGATGAGCCAAAAGGACAGAGAAACAAATTCACCTTTAAATTGTAGGAGGCCAAGCAACAACCTAAACACACAAGGGTTATCATGTAAAGTCTGCTTAAAGGTCAAGGTCATCTCTACTGTGTTAACTTAGTTCTCAATTTGTCAACGACCAAATAAGGCAAATGGAATCTTTCAAACCATTGCTCATTGCACCTTCCATTGGGTTTAAGCTGAGTGTAGCGAGTGACCAGCCGGTTCTGCATTTCAACCCACCCCAATGAATACTCATGAGACAACTGCTAACACTTGCAAATTCTTCCATCCACTGTCTGTGCCAGATGCATGGAAGGCCTCGAACTGCCCAGGTAAAACAGGAGTTGTAAAGCTCGGGGCTGATGGTCTGTCGACGGGATATAGGCCAGGAGCAGGGCTGCCCCTTCATGTCTGCTGAAAGAACTGTGAATGACAGCAGAGGGAGGCCCAAGAAATGTAAGAAAATATGGATATCTTGGCAGGACAGTTTTAACTCCGAGTGAAGAGAAGATGTGTGGTTTTCGCATTGACTTAAATATGAACCAGACGCAGCACGGTGGCAAGTAAATAAAGGTCGACGCGTATGTCGCCCACTCGATCTAGCGGAGACAACCGAGTGTAAATAAGGACACAAGTCGCTCCGGCGCTTATCGTCGTTTTTGCAAAGGCTATGCTTTTGTATGGTTTTACTGTATAAAACCAATAAAAGTGTTTTAAAACCACGGAAGCTGCGGTGTGTGACTTTCGGCTCCTCGCCATCTACTTTCCAGGACCAACAACATGCGTTTTGGGGGGGAAAACAGAATTGTAAACGGTACCAGCTGCTACTCGCAGTTGCTCGTTCCTTGGAAGGATCAAAGTCTACCTCACAATCGTAAAACACAGCAAGACCCCGGCCTGGGCTATGTGCAAAGCACCGACATCGTTCAACATACTCCACTTTCATTGCCAATTTTGCACATTAAGGAGAGCTGTATATTATCTCTCCGCTCCTGTCTGCAAATTTAGCCCGACAGCCTTGTAAAATGCGATGCCAGTTATTCAGGACGTGGCGTCGTGACTCTGCTATATACTTAATGTATAAATCAGTTTAAGCTGTTCGCGCCAGTGCTCAGGGAGGGTGGACGCTGGCATCCCGCCAAGCCAGGGGGGAATGTACCTCTTCACGAGCTCCCGCGCCTCAGGCCCCCCTCTGCCATCTGTCCGAGCCCTCAAGAGGTGCCCGGGCCAACGAAAGACGAGAAGCGCAACCAGCTGCACATGGAAGCAATCGAGACAATTTCCATCCCGCCTATGAATGACGGTGTTTGTCCTCACGTCAGCCTGCGCGCGCCTTCAGAACCGTAGCCCCCAGTTCAGCTTTGAGGATTCCGACTGAGGGGCCTGAAACTGCGCACCGCTTAAAGTTACTGCGCAATCTCAAGTAATAATGTGTACAGAATCACCTTTTCAACAACATTTGATTTCCCACAGGCTTAAAACGCCAAGAACTGCTTTGAAACTAAATCGGGCGCCATCCCGAGCGTTGCAACTTCAAGCTGTCCCCCTCTAATAACCCCCATTGCTAAAGCTTTCCTCATCAAAACCTTATTCAATTGCTAACCTTTCATTTTCTTCTAAATATTTTGAGGGCATAGTGACCCCCCACAGCTTCACAGCAACTCTACACGCACTTCCTAGATTTCCCAAACTGAAGCAATACCAAACCATGATAGAGCATGTCGATTGCCTGGTAACAGTACTCGATAACCCACTGGCTGCTTTCAACACTTGGATCAAACTATAGTTATCATTCTCATATAAGCCACAGCCAGGGTAGGGTACGCGATGCTGTCTGCTGATGGATAAAAAATAAATCCCTGTTGGGACTGGTTCTTCAGGATTCCAATACAACACACCACGAGTGAAGTGCACCTCAAGGCTGCACCCATTCACAGACTTTGTTACATCCATGTTTGCCGCTGCAACTACAAGGATGAAACCGTGTCTACCAGCAAATTTTTAAAGGATCACCCTGAACTCCTTGCACTACTCCCCATCACCTTAGAATACAAAATCAAAGCTAGGTGTAAAGAAGCAAATCTTTTTTGAACCGCAACAGCAGCATCAGTATTATTACAAGAACTGCACCCCTCAAACCATGGCCTGAAAATCAATCAGAATAATATCCCATACCACAATCTCAACTTCATCTAAGCTTCAACTCCCAGGCTGATTCTACCCTTTTTTCAGGGTTCTACACGATACCCACAGGATTTATGCTCTTCTGTCACATCGCAATCCGAGTAAGGTTAGTCATCTGTTTATGTATGCTAATCTTGGCAACTGTAATGAACATTAGAAAGTCTACCAACATGCCTTCTTCAAAAATTAACCATCATAAAAATAAAACTGTCCAAGTTAGCATCACACTATTGAGAAACTAATAAACCTAGATTTGCTTACTTTATTCTGCTAAAGAATGTACAAAAAAGGCAGTCACAAAAGTGATTACATATGTTGCATGTACAACTGCGGTTTATCACAACAAAGCCTGCCCTGTTGGCTTTATCAATGGTGGGGAGAAAGTAGTAAAAATAGAATGGCATTATGCATAAACCGCATGTAGGAAATGAACAGAACAGAACAAGATTAAGACTCAATGATTAACTGTAGTTCTCAGTTATAATATAGTCCTCAATGAATTGCAATGGAAACACTTTCTTGAAAGCAGAATGTTAGAAATGGGGTCTCTGGTTGGCAGTGGTTTGCACCTTGTCTAAGTAGGTACCCTCACTCTAGTCAGGGTACATAAGTTACACACCCAAGATATCCCCGTTTACCTCCCTGGTAGCTTGGCACAAAGCAGTAAGGCTTATTCCAGAGGCAACACACGCACACACACAACCCCCCTCCCAAAAACGAAAAAAATCCAACATACACAAGTCAAGATATGAATTTTCAAAGATTGAATAAAGTTGTAGTTCTTCATCAAAGGTTGCGCTTGATCAGGATAAAGTACCTTATATGCATCAAAATCAAAGATGATGCGAGGCGCAGGGGAGGTGAGGCCTCGAAAAAGCAGGTGGTGCGTTGGTTCCTTTCTGCTAGGAAGGGGAGGTGATGCGTTGTTTATGGTCATGATACCTCGGTTCCATACTGCTGTGTGGCATCAATAAAGAAATTGGCGCCCAAGGACGTTGCGTCTATTCCACAGTGTTGAAGCAGGTGCTGCGTCAGAGTTGGGGCTATGTGTCACGGACTTCAGTAATGCAGTGCTCGAGACTCATGCAGCAGCGATACTTCAGACGCACTGCGACAAAAAGCTTGGAGTCGATGCATGGATCTTCTTCTTTATTTCACAAGAACTCACTTTCAAGGGCCCATGAACTGGATTTGGCTCCACCAGGCAGAGCAGGACTCACAGCAGCAGAGTCCAGGTGATTGCAGGTGAAGTCTTTGATGGCCCTGAGACTTCTTAACAAGAGGCAAGCTCAACTTAAGCCCTTGGAGAACCTTGGAAGCAGCATGTAGAAAGCAAAATCCAGTTCTTACACTCCCAGGACAGAAGCAGAAGGTCAACACAACAAAGGTAACAGCAAATGGGCAGTCCCTCCTGACAGTAATCCAGCTCTTCTTCCTGTCAGAACTTCCTCAATCCAGAAGTGTTCTAGGTATATGATGTCACAGGTCCAGTACATATACCCATTTCAGCCTTTGAAGTAGGCAAACTCCAAAGAAAAGTCTTTGTAGTGTACAAGACCCTGCCTTTCCCTGCACACATTCCCGACACACTAGAGGAGGTGGAGACTTATTTATGTGAGGACCGACACTGCCCTATTAAGGTGTCAGTGTCGACTCCTCCTACCACTCTAGCTCAGGAAGGCCCATCAGGATATGCATAGCACACCTCAGCTCCCTTTGTGCGACTGTCTAAAGTGAATGCACAAACAGCCAAACTGTCATCTTGACCCAGACGTGTATTCGGAGACAGGCAGAGCCACAAAATGGTTTAAGTAAGAAAATGCAAACTTTCTAAAAGTGAAATTTTCAGACCTTCAACTTAAAAACCAACTTCACTAAAATATGTATTTCTAAATTGTCAAGAGACACCACACTCCAATTTTCCATCAGCTCCAAATTGGAAGATACACTTGAAAAATGTTACCAGGAAGTTCCAATGCTAACCTATGGTAGAGATAGGCCTTGCTGTAGTGAAAAATTAGTTTAGCAGTATTTCACTCCCAGGACATGTAAAACACAATAGTATATGTCCTACCTTTTACATACACTGCACCCTGCCCACCAGGCTACCTTGGGCCTACTTTAGGGGTGCCTTACATGTAGTAAAGGGATGGTTTGGGCCTGGCAAGTGGGTGCACTTGCCAGGTCAAAATGGCAGTTTAAAATTACACACACAGATATTGCAGTGGCAGGACTGGGGCACGTTTGCAAGGCTACTCGTGGGTAGCACAATCAGTGCTGCAGACCCACTGGTAGCATTTGATTTTCAGGCTCTGAGCACACCTGGTGCACATTACTAGGGACTTGCTAGTAAATCAAATATGCCAATCATGAAGAAACCAAATACCATTACATTTTAGGAAGAGAGCATATGCATTTTGGCACTGGTTAACAGTAATAAAGTACCCAAAGTCGTGGAGCAAACAAAAAGGTCAGAATAGAGGAGGAAGAAGGCAATATATTTTGGGATAACCCTGCAAAAGGGGCCAGGTCCACCACAGAATGATACATTAAATAGACAACGGCATGAGACGAGAAAGTGGAACTCCTCAGGATGAAGCAAAGCCCCACTCTGTATACTTTAAGGAACGGGTTAACAATAAGCATGCAGACATCTACACTGCAAAGCCAGACCTAGAAATACATCATTTGCTGACCTTACCCTCAATTCATTAAGGCCACTTCGGCTTGGTCCCAATCATACATGAAAGAGTTTTGCACTGGCATCTTCTTATTTACTCTGTGATAGCAAAACATGCTATCATGCCCTCCTTATGCACATGTATGAGGCCAGCTAAATTCATACTGAAAGGCCTCAAACTGCAGATTAACCACTCTGCTGCCAACCTGCTCACCTGTCACAAAAACAAAACAGCACTTTATTTCTGCGATCAGGATCTTCTGATGTCCAACTGCTCTTCGGGAAGCAACTAAAACATAGTTGTGGTTCAAAATAATGGCAGTATAACACTAGCTTGGTAAAGGTTTAGAAGGCATTTGGAAACCAAAAAACCTATAAACAGGCATCAACAATTAGAAAGGGGTTGAGGCTCGCTGCGCTTTATCAATGTAAAGAACCACAGTCTTGCGGTAAAAGAATAAAAAACTCAGACTTTGCACCATCCATCGCTATATCAATCCCAAACCAATATCGCCATCATCAAAACCAACCAGCCCCATCACTTGCAACTTTCAAAAAGTAACTCACTAGTTTCCAGTTCTAACATTTGAACTCGCCCCATACACACACGCATAGTACCACCAAACTGAAAGCACACATTTTGCTGGGCCCACAGGGATCTTAAAAAAACAACAACAACAAAAAACCTTGGGAGCCCCTCATGCCTGGTGCCCTGCTGTTAATGACATGAGTCCATGGATACACCCACAGTACGTACAGTGCTGTTTTAAATAGTGCTAAATAGCAGCCCGTACGCTTACGTGCTTCAGTTGTTAAGAGCAGAACAGATAAACCGATTTCTGATGAAATGGCTCCTATCAAGGCCCTCAGTCTGACACAGAAGGTAACTAACTGTCTTGCGGTGGTTATGGGTGTGCTAGGATGTCACTGAATGTAAACGAATGTATTTAACATCCGATTATCAGACCACTAGAAGATGAGTTATTAGTTTTAATTTGTCCTTTATGTACTTTAAAGTATTGGTAATGACCATGACCGCTGAAATAACACATCAGTGGGAATTACACGGATTCGTAAGGCTTAAGAGAAACCAAAATACATTTAAAATGTTCACTTTGATGAATAAGCGAATACGTTTACAGAAAGGTCACTTGACACAAAAGCATTGGCATTGAAACACATCTGCTTTCCAGTGAGCTGGGTTCCTGAAGTTGTGCAGCCATAAATGATGAAGTGTGTCAACCCACTGTTGCGTGAGGGAGCCTACGCTGGTCTGTGCTTCCAGAGGTTTGACTGTACGTGAAAGCCCAATAACTGCATCTTGCATTGTATGCAACAACTGGCCGGATTCTCAGACGTACGACTAGCCCCGACTCTCAATGCTTACAACAATCCTTTAGCTCAGAGGACTTCACATAGATCTGTACATGTATGTGCACACACCACATAAACAAGCCGTGAAATGGAGCATCTGTTTCTTACATCACATACTCCAGTCCACTATGTCCATCACAAAAACAAATGTTACCACTTCGGGCAGCTGTTGGGACATTAGTCATAGCAAAATATAGTTTGCTCTACCAGTTGCTCAATGGACAAAGAAGACTCATCCATTCACCCCATGGTCACCCATTGATACCCAGCCCACTATCCTTTCTATCCAGGAGCACACATTAACAGCCTCAGATGGAGGAACTCGTCTTTGAAAAAAGAATGGCCAAGTAAGGGCATGATAATCCGCTTCGACGGATATCGCAACAAAAGCAGAGGACTTCAGTGCCCTGCAAAACTGGAATATCGGGGAATACACAACTGCTTCACATGTGTACACGCTACTGCGCTGTCTTGCCCACTGCTGAGCTTAATGCAACCTCGACTTAAAACGAAACCGATGTACACAAAAGGATTCCACCACAACTCTTCAATGCAGACCAGTGCAAAGGAGCCGTTCCTCCGCTTTCCCTATTCATGTTGCCATCAAGACATGGTTTCCGACGCAAACCTCCACTGCCTTGAAAGGCGCACGATTGCATATGCAACTACCCTACCTTTCCTTGCAACCTGCTCCCAGGCAATGCTGAAAGCCCTGAAGTGAGCATCCTCACATGCACACTATTCAAAGGGAGGGCCAGCGACGTGGAAGGCAAAAGTACGCAAACACCTGGACCACGTACAGTTAAATGAACGACAGGAAATAGAAATTGCTTTCAGATAAGCATTTTTAGGTCTGACTTTAGCCAAGATCTTTTGATTTTACTACAGTTTTACATAACACTTCCTTATTGGGGCTACCAGCCAGCCACCCATCTTCATCCATTAGTCTGTTGTATCTATGGAATGATTTCCGAGACCTAAAACTATTTCTGCTTTTAGACTTTTTTTTAATGTTGGCTAAGGCAACTGAACTTTGCTACAGTGCTTAGGAGATATCCTTGAGGGGCTAAGGCAACTGAACTTTGCTACAGTGCTTAGGAGATATCCTTGAGGGGATGGTGCTGCTTCAGTTAGGAAGCTATCAGAGATCTTCTCCAGCAGTTTTAACATGCATTGGGAGGACCGGAATCAAGAAAGAAATGGAGCTCACAATCCGCTCACCATCACACGGAACCACTAATTCCAAAGGATGCCTTTCCTAAGCAGGAGCAGCAGCCATGGAAATAATGACCACAGTGCTGGAACCTCTATAACAATTTATCACCCAGTCCATCTGTTAAAAACATTTACTACTAAAACGCGGAGTTTCGCAAGAGCAGCTTCTTAGCTGATGCAACAAGCAGGAGCTTCTGGCCAAACCATTTTGGATTTCCTCTCAAGATCACCCGGGGATATTCTGGGCCCTGGAGAGGAAACTCAGCATGTCCAGGATCGGCCACACGTCTGCATTAGACTGCCGATACATCACACATCTAGTTCAGTCTGCAGCAAGGGGACAAAAACAGCTTTGTGACTGATTTTTAAATCGTAAGCATTACTTTTTGAGGGCCAAAAGAGGAGGGAGCTTCCTTTAAAGCATGATTCTATATGATCACAGATCCAAAAACGATGCAAAAATGCATCTAAACACAGTTATACAGAATTCCTTTTTGGCCACTGACCACGTCACAGCCAATTAAGCGTGGAATTGCAAAATGTCTCTTAACTTTAAATGTAGGCGGTTGCCATCACTGTCATTTTATGGATTTTATTCAGGGCCTTCGTGCCATTCTGTGGTGTTAAAGGTACTTTTAAAACTAGTAGCACCACACTGTAATGCAAGTGGGTGACGAGGTGAAGAGTGTCTGCTAGTACCCCAGAGGCGGTCCTGGGCAATATGGACTCTTCCTCAAGACCAAACACATGGTTCTTTAGTGTTGACCAACCTTGCTATTTTTTCACTGGTTGTCCGAAGGATGAAGTAAACTGTTTTGGAGTAAAGGGTGAGGTCTAATGTTTGTAGGAATGTGGTACCTACGAACGTGGCTAAAAGGTGGGAAAAGGGTCCACTTCAGTCTTCCTTATCCGTTCCTTCAAGTTTTGGGACACATTCCATATCACCGAAGCCTCTCAGCGATCCCTCCAAGTTACTTCAGTAGAATGGTGTATCTAGGCCTGTGAATAATTTTACTTATGCCAGGAAATTAGAAAATGTGGGATACAAAATTTACGGAAATTTCTCACAACACGATTTTGTTTAATTTTCAGCTATACAAGACAAATGTGTGCACAAAATATCTTACTCTGGAGACATTTTATGCTTATACAGTAGTGTCTTGCCAGGATTATTATATTTTTTTTATATAAGATATTCTCTCACATTAAATTTTCCCTCAATTTGTTATCAAACAACATTTTACATAATTTTGCATACATTTCTCAAACCTCTGGTTGGGGGGGGGGGGGGGGGGCATCGAATTACACAGCATCGCGCACTCTTGCTTGAATCCTGGTCATTGCCTTGATAGGCAATGGTAGTTGCACTTCTGTCCCTCGCCTCAGCGGGGACTTTTATTTCTGCAAACAGGACTCGGACGGTGCTACTGGTTTTGCTGAGCACCCAAGGTTAGGGCAGTGCAAATCATGGCCAATTTTCACAGGGAACGTTGGAATGGCAACACTACAAAACAACGCAAAGACGTCTCCAAACAGGTCCCACCTAGCAAACAATACACCGATTTCACTCAGGCAGCGCGTAACTCTCACTGCGCTTTGCGAGTTGGAGCCAGAAGATAATTTGCAGGAGTTGAGCCATTATGCGTTGTACTTTATAGAGATAGAGAGACAGCAAGAGAGAGACAGAGTCAATTAGTTACTGGGTCAGTTAGACGGGCGATCTAAGCTCTACCATATCCCCTTCTACGGCCATAGCAGATGTCGCTGCCAGCCCTAGCCTTGTCCCCATGGACTGTCGGAGTGCATCTTAAAAAAATGTACTTTCTCGAACACGCACTTTTTTAAAAGTATCTGAAATTGTATTGGTGACCTAAGCACGATGCCAGGGCACATACAGAAACTCAGGTGCGTGTTTGTTCACTCGTAAGCTACAACTGTGGCCGCTGCTGGCCCTCAGTATTTGAACACTCGGACTATCCAAGACTTCGAATGTGGATGCCAGCCGGAAACCACCGACAATAGCAAGTGGAGGAGCCTGCTTAACAGGCATGCCAATGAGGCGAGTGCAATGTGCAGGGCGCTGCCAGGAATCTGCAGTGCCAATGTCGAAGCCACAATAAAACCAGCAGGAAGGCCTTCTCCGGTCTTCTCTCCTCGCCTTTCCTCCTCATCCCCTTCTACGAGTCCACCATCAGAGCCTGCATTTACCTTACCTCTAGGACTGCATCCCGATATTTACTAGGGCTTCCAATTTCGGGAGGGGGAGTATTCCCGCTACACAAGACAGCCAACCAGTGCTGGGAAGAGAAGTCACGATTGTGAATGGACCTAGCTTTACAAGAAGGGACAAACTCAGAAGTAGAATATTTTTTATCAGTAAAAAGGCAAAAGTAGAAAGAGGCCAGGGGGCGCACACAAAAACTTTCCTAAAAGAAATATTAATTAAGAGTTTGACTTACAGGTTCAAGGGGTGGACTCCAGGCGGGGGTGTTTGACCATAGAGCAAGGAGAAAGTCAAGAAGCAAATGAGATGCTGGGACCAGAAACAGTAGGAATGGTACACTAACATTACAGTTCTACTGACAGACAGAAGATCGTTCTGTCCCTCGTTTTGGGGTGCGAGGGATGTGCCACAAATTGAGAAATGTGAGCATGATGGAAATGATGATCTTTGACAAACTTATATGCATTTTAAGAGTGGGCCAAAAAGTGTAGATTAAAGTAATACAAGGTTATGATGTGGTTAAGGATCCTATAAGAAAATAAGATTTTAAGCGAGGAGATAAAAGGGACGAGGAGAAGGCTTCGCTCCTTACCACTCGCACCAGCACTTACTGTGAAAGCCTGCACAGACGAGTATACCTTTTCTAATTTGAAGGCAGGCCTTAATCTGGACACCAAATGCACAGAGCATGTGGCATGCCTCTTTTTCAGTAGGCATTCCTTTCTAGCAACATGTAGAAGTTGTCAATGAAAGGTGGGCAGACAGACCACAGACCGGTGGCGGTCCTAGGTGATCAGAAAGGGGATGGACCGTGACCAGGTTTGAGAGACCGAGCAAACTGCCAACGTGTGCCAGCTGCCAAAGGTGACACCTTCCTCTTCCCACGTCTGCTAGACATGGGGGAGGAGTCTGCTTTTGCACAGACAAACCCCCCCCCCCCAACACAAACCACGCTCTTAGACACCCTATGAACCAAGACTGAGGGACTGAGAGGCAGGCGTTCCCGCTAAATGCCTAAACTATACACGGAAGGGCACTTAGACCAGCCTCCAAATACTAGTGCAAGTGGGTGGTAAAATGTTAAAAGCCTTCAACTGGGAACATACAACATCGGTTTTAAAATAAAGATTTTGCTGAAGACCTCAAATGGACCACATTTATTTCTGCTGTGTGCCCAAACCAGTGACTTGCTCACCCACTTAGGGGTATTGTCGAGATTTATTTGGAGCACACTGCTACCTGCACTCAGCTTGCTTTTAAACCCCCCAATATTTTCTTATAATGGGAGAAAGACATAAGAAGACTGTATGAACTTTCCTTTTGGCTGGTGGCTGTAGGTAGTTATTGGACAGTATCTATAGTGGATACTGACATGTGCAATTACTGTTTCAGGTTTTAAGACTATTTCATCCATTTTTAGAACAGTAACTCGTTTAGTAAACTTCTCTCCCAGAAGTTGAAATATGCAGCAGCCGAGGCTTACCCCAGGAGGTGGTCAAGGGTATGGAACTCAATTACAGTATGGCAGAGTATTCACACCAGAGATGCTCATCTTAGCTTTTAAGATGACCTCATTTACAGGAGGATGAGTTATGGAATGAGTCCACAAAGATGCGCTCTGTGACTCCGTTCCCTTGCTCCCAAACTAACGTCTTCTGATGTCTCCAAGTGCGACAACTGCCCTGAAACGAAAAAAGGAAAAACTGACCATCCTTTTGTGCTTCAAACCCAGCAAAATGGAGGAATGGTCCATCACTGTTGGGGTAAAAGAACATCATTATTACTAGCAGCCAAAACAGAAAATAATGGGGAAGAAGAGGAACAGGATGGACAAAATTACGTTTCAAAATTCCCTGCAAAAGGATATGTTTTTGGGACAAAGCAGCTGCCAGAGCCACGCCCTCTTGGGAGACCGTCTCAGCTAATACCAGAGCAGAAGTGAGTTGTCCTATCCCGGGCATGCAGTAGGGTTTTAGACTGTAAAATACCAGGGATTGCCTGTATCCAATGCAGCAGTAAGAACTTACATACAGATCTCAGCAGCAGGCTCATTAACCCAGTGAGATGTTCGATTAGGCGTATGTAAGGAAGTTTGGTCGATTTAACAAAATGGCTCCGCAATCAATAAGCGAATGATGTGGGCCCCTGATGTTTACATGCACACTCAGGAGAAGCGCCTGTACCGGTTCTCGGAACGCAACACAAAGGGTCCATCTGCTCCGAGAAGATGAAGGACGGCAGTAAAACCATGAATAGGCCGGGTCTGGTGGCTCAGTGGACTAAAGCAGCCACTGCAGGGGCCTGTGTTCGACCTCGTGGTCACAGGTTCAAATCCCAGCGGGTCCACTCTGCCTTTCATCCATCTGAGGTCGATAAAATGAGTACCACTGAGTTGGGTAACAATAAACATCTGTTATTCAGCGCCAGGACACCTACGGGTAATCGTGCGCTTTACAAATACACCTGTTATGTTATGTTTATGTTAATGTTCATACAAACTTTTATTTTAAATAACTTGGTTTATTACTCAAGCGGTTAAACGCAAACTCCCCACCTCCTTCACTATTAGCAAGCTATTCTTTCTCACGCTCGTTTTGTTCCGCCTGGCAAATGAGAACTCCCAAAGCAAACAAGTGCCAAGAAATGTAAAAAAAACAACATGTGCGGACCTTTCTCAGCGCTGGCCCCGGCGAAACACAAAGCGAGCATCAGAAATCTCCCTTTGCGTGGAACCAACTTTTTCAGGATAACAGAAATAAATAAAAGGTCCGAATCACAATTCCCGTTCTGTTTCTATGCACTAATTCGGCTTTCTTCCTGAAGAATGGGCGCGAGGGATGAAAGTGCCGCTGCTGGCGCCCGGCCAGGCGAGGCTTTCAACAGCGGAGCACAATGTCTGCTCTGCCTTCAGGGGTCAGGCGCGAAACCCTGCACCCACGACAAGGCCTCGCTCTCCCTAGTGGCCCGAAGGCAACTGCCATCTCCCTCACCAGAGACGTAGCTGGCATCGCTTGTGGCACGGACCGGTGCAACAGACCAGTGCAGCAGCATCTATCTCCCTGGCACGGACCGGTGCAGCAGGCATCTATCTCCCCGACACAGACCGGTGCAGCAGGCATCTCTTGTGGCACGGACAGGTGCAGCAGGCATCAATCTCCCCAGCACAGACTGGTGCAGCCGCATCTATGTCCCGGCACGGACCGGTGCAGCAGGCATCTCTATGGCTCAGACCGGTGCAGCAGCATCTATCTCCCTGGCACGGACCGCTGCAGCAGGCATCTCTTGTGGCATGGACCGGTGCAGCAGCATCTATCTCCCTGGCACGGACGGGTTCAGCAGGCATCTATCTCCCCGGCAAGGACCGGTGCAGCAAGCATCTTCCCTGGCACGGACCGGTTCAGCAGCCATCTATCTCCCCAGCATGGAGAGGTGCAACAGGCATCTATCTCCCCAGCACGGACCGGTGCAATAGGCATCTCTTGTGGCACTGACCGGTGCAACAGCATCTATATCCACGGCACCGACCGATGCAGCAGGCATCCATCTCCCTGGCACGGATCTCTTGTGGCACAGACAGGTGTAGCAGCTGGACAGGAAGCGCTGCAGCAGGCATTGCCCCAACAGGGACCGCTGCAGCAGGCATATCACCGACAGGGACCGCTGCACGATAGAAGGTGGTGCTGCTACTGGTATCACAATGGCAGATGCCGCTGCAGCAGGCATCTCCCGGACAGGAAGTGCTGCAGTAGGGATCTCAGTGACCGGGGCAGCGACAGCTGCCACCTCTTAGGCACATACGGCTGCAGGAGGCATCTCACTGACAGGGACCACTGCACTTCAACTGCTTTCCGATGGCTGGGCCGCTGCAGCAGCACCTTCCACCCCGGCCTCTCCTTGCAGGGCCGCCTTCACAAGCTTCTTCCTGGCCGTGCTCATAAGGCCCTCGTGGCTGGGCTCTGACCTGGTACAGGGGTTGTATGCAGTGGTACCGCAGATGACACTTAGGCCAGACAAATGACAGCGCCCTTCACCTGGAGAAGAGTGTGGCAGGAATTTTCAAAGCACTTTAATGAGAACGCAAGGAGGGGGAATCTCTCACCAGCCTCACATTATATCTCGAGACCTCTTGAGAGCCTCGACGTCGAAATGTAACATGATGGGAAAGGGGCACTTCTGCTCTACAGCGAAAAGCAGTGGAAACCGCGTCATCTCAACTATGGACGTCTGAGGGTTTCTTTTCGTCTTTTGCTCATTAACACAGAGCGGCGGCGGCCTTCACTCTAAATGCTTGTGAAGGGGACTGGATGGGGAGAAAAAGCATTTCAATTAGTTTCTTTTGAAGGTCTCAGCTGAATGAAAGGGGAGGTTTTAAGGGACCGACGAAGGAGAAAAGGCCACTTGTCAAACTCAAGTTCAAGTGACAGCCCCGGCTCCCACGGCAGGGTGCAGATGGCTGCGGGGGTGCCCCCCTTAAAGGCGGTCTTTACCTCCATTGTGGCCTCCTCACTTTGGACACAAGGCAGGGGTCAGCCAGTTTGCAACAGGCTTCGCTTCCTTTCCCACAGGGCGACTTTGGTCAATCACTTTATAGGGTGGGGGAATGAGAGTGGGGGAATGAGAGTGGGGGCTTTTCGATTATGTTCAGTGGCATTTACATGCTGGATGGAGTGGTACCCGCCTCCTTCTCAAGTGCCCCTCAGGCCACACCAAAACAAAGCCACAAAGATATTGTCTCTTGGTAAAACCAGTGGATTTTACACAAACATTGAAGACGGGCACCCATTCTGAATGCATAATATCTATACACGTTCTGGGATTTGGTCTTTGGAGGATGGTCCATTTGTGTCCTCTCTTCCCATGGTCTGGTCAGGGAGGTCTCAGCAGTCAGGACTATAGTAGTGAGCGCCGACCCAGGTGGTCATGTCAGACCTGCAGGAGGCCCTGCAGACCAGGAGGCAGTGCTCGAGCTTCTCGGGGATCCTGGAGCAGCAGAGGGAAAGGAGACTCAGGCAGAGGGTCAAGGGAGCTTTGAGAAGGCCCCCGCATGAGAAATAGGGTGCGCTGGGGGGAGCTAACAGGGAGCGGGGCTGTGAAGACCACAGGCTTCAGAGACAGGGGACGCCGTCCCTCAGGGGCACAGGCGAAGCTGCAGGCATGCGATGGCTGTGGACAGCAGGAAGCGCTGATGATCTGGGTGCAACTCAGATCTGAAGAAATCTTGCGACTGGAACACGAGAGAGAGCTGCTGAGGAGAGGGGATCCAGTGCGTGGGTCAGCATGGCTGCCGCAGGCCAGAGACCAAGAGCAGAAGGTCACAGAAACAGTCTGGAACAAGAAAGGGGGCTACAAGACAGAGTGCAGAAGGCGCCCTCGGTTACACCGGAGAGTAACAGAAGTGAGGGTTAAGAAACCGAGGCTCTGCATGTCGAGGTGAGCATCTGGCCATGAATAGACAGACAGCAGCACCGCAAAGCATGAGGTGATTTGCAGAGACAGCGGGAACCCTTCAAACAGGGTACCCCCGAAGGAGCTGTGTAGACGCCCCAACACATGCTGCACGTCAGGAAGGAGGTAAGCTGCGGGAAAACCCTGAATGTCTACGCCATGCTTCATGACAAGAGTTGGCACAATGAGTCCGATGCCATCATCTCTGAAATGATCATGGGACACAGGACTTCAGGCTAAGGTGAGGTTTATTTTTAATAATCATTACAGGAGCAGACACCGCATGCCCAGGCCGCAGATGTCCACTCCAGCACACTGCTCTAGAGGGAGCTCCTTGGAGCCCTGCAGGGCTTGAAGTCTCCACGAGCCCATGGCTTCTCCATCAATTGAGGCCTTCTACCCAGTCCATTGGGCACCACTGGGAGTAGCAAGAGTTGAAAGGAGTAAAGTGCCACGGGGGCAATTGTTATGGCTTGGTTAAATGTGGGTGTTGAGGGCAGTTTAACGGATGGCAAAGTATTGGATGTTAAGAGCCTCTGTAACAACAGCCCAGCTCAGGCAATCGCCCGTTGGGTATACTCGGGCCCTCTCTGCCAAGCGCTGGGCCTGGGTAAGGCTGAACAATATTTGATTATACCCACCAGGAGACACGAATGGTGTCATAAATGCCTCAGTGCTGCACTTGAATACATCCTGAGGATATCCTGCAGATAAATTGAGAACTGTTGCCCACACACGAGTATTACATCCCACAGGAATCAGCACGGAGTTGGATGCCAGGCAGTGAGCGGCGCGCAACACAAGATCTTGCTCGAACAACTCTGCTCTGCCAATCCTACATTATTTCTTTGCATTACCAAACAAATATAATGTAGGCAAAAATTTGAGGCCCCTGTAAAACTCACCGTACACTGTTATAACGCCAAATATTCGGACTCATCTGACACGGAGGTGAAACCAAGCACATGGCAATAACCTACATAGAACCTTTGGAGAAAACCAGCTCGATGGTTGTGGGGAGCACTGAAGAACAACTCCCTCGGTGCCCTCCCCCCCTGGAATCCAATCGTTGCCTCCAACCTCCCTCCTGTTCTTCAGATCGCTAAAAAGTTCTCAGAAATGATCATTCCTCGCAGCGTTCGTGGCGTGCTTGCCAGCAGTCCTGCGTCACAGCCCGGTGCGCGCGCCCTGTTCTCAGAGTGATATTCAGAAGAACGCACAGATCTCTGCGAATGATCAAAAGCCGAGATACACCTTCCTTTCCCAGCGATTGAGTAAGAGCTGCAGAGCAGGGGCAGCCTTCTGCTCCATGACAGGGGCCCCTGTTACAACCCTGACACAAATTAACTGCACCTTTGGGATAATATTTGTTTTTCAAAGAAATCGATTTCATGGCAGGACCGGAGGCTAGCATTATGCATTACTTTTTATTGCCCAGCTCCTTGCAGCACTTCAAAGTAATACATCACAAAACTCCCAAAAAATTCCAGAACTTAGAATGTTCGTTACACATATAAACCCCAACACAGCAGCCATCTTATTCTCTTTTATATTAAACTTGTAGTAAACAACTATCCATTGACCCAGAAAGTGGAACACTGTTGCATTAACCCCTTCAGCGCTCATGACGGAACCACTCCGTCATGAGCCATGGGTGCCGTGTGCTCATGACGGAGTGGTTCCGTCATGCTGCGGCCGTTGGCCGCCGCTCCTCCCACGCTGCGCTGATTCCCCGCCTGTGCGGGCGATTAGCGCAGTGGGCGGAGTCATGACGGAACCACTCCGTCATGAGCACAGCTCAACCGTGGCTCATGACGGAATGGCTCCGTCATGAGCACAGCGCCACCGCGCTGCCCACAAACCCCCCCCAGCGCTGCGGCAGACTTCCTGCCACAGCCAAGGGGTTAAACACCAACTTCTCAGCTTTTATTCCCACACACAGACACGATAGACAAGTTTACATTCCTCCTTGGTGTAAAGACAGAAGTATTTTTTTCCTGTGGAGCAAAGGCTCACGCAACAAGACTAGTCGTATACGGCCCCTCCAAGAAAGAATATTAAAGGCACAGAACCACCTACCAGGTTGAGCGGTACATAGAAAAAAGATAATTCGAAAGGACCTGGGACAGTAACAGAGAACTGATTGTGATACAAGAGCAAGTGCAGAGTTTGAGACTATGGTCTGGCTCATAAGCAGAAGGCAGGGCCTAATGGTCTCAGTTACTTTAATTACCAAATTGTTCATTTACCATTATAACGATGAAAATAAGGAGACTGTTTTGATTTTATTGAAGTCTGTTTCTTTACAAATGCAAATCAAAACAATAATAAAAAAAAGAAGGAGACTGAAGCAGGAAATATCTCACAGGACCGAAATGCACGGATTAAAATGTATTTTACAAGGGACAAATCAAGAATGCAATCAACAATACTAACTTCTAAAACAAGATCTGAGGGCGCTAGAGGGCGCACGGCGAGATGGCCGCCTGCTAAGTCGGCTCCGCTGGTCGGTGTGAGGAAACGGCAGCTATCGGCGGCATGCGGCGATCCCAGCGCCCTAAAAACGGGGGCACAGTCCCTTAATATATGCTGGACTAAATTTGTGAAGTTTGAGACACTGATGCTGCAGATAATCACAGAACGCGAAACTCCGGACGATTGCAGCTGGCAGAGGGGCAGACAACATGGCGGCGCTGGAGCAGCAAAGCGGGGAGCGATGAAACTAACAGGGATCGACTACGGAGCCGCGGTGAGTCACTGTCGCTGTTCTGGGGAGCTGCTGGCTGGAAGCTGGGGATCTATGG
Source organism: Triturus cristatus (assembly GCF_964204655.1). Lineage (NCBI taxonomy): Eukaryota > Metazoa > Chordata > Amphibia > Caudata > Salamandridae > Triturus > Triturus cristatus. The sequence goes on from NC_140583.1 coordinate 710,966,108, forward strand.
AGCTGCGGCCCTGAACTGGCATCGCGGAGGAGAGGGGTGAACGGAGCTGGCGAAAAGACGCCCTGTATGTAAAATGGCGCCCGCCATGTTAAGAACGGCTGGAGACGGACGGCCCTTAGTGCACAGCGAACAGAGGCAGGGGATATGCGGTTACTGAAGGCGGCGACTGAGACACGACCTCGCTACACATAACGTCGCACGGAGGAGACCGGAGGTAATCGAGGGGGTAAGGCCGAACAAGGAGCCACAACAGATGCCGGTAGCGTGCTGAACGGGAAGCTGACAAGGAGCGCTACAGGCCTGGCGTAGGGTGATTTGCGCGCCTGGTTCAGGTGACTGACAAAGGGTGAGCGGTGACAATCGGGGAGCCCGGAAAGCCATAAGCGCTGAAGGAAGCCACCTGCAGACGCAGGACCCAGAGGCGAGCACCACATAAACCACTCACGGAACGGAGGGAGCAGTGGCCGCGGCTTGAAGCGTGCGCGATGGTGTGTGGCGCTATGGGAAAAGCAGACCGAGGCCAGACGAAGCTCCAATTTGACGCGAAAAAAGCGGCGAAAGCGCAAACGGCGGCGTCGGAGGAGACTGCGGAAGAGATACAATCGGCGCCAGTGGGAATGGAGGGTGCCCTCCAGGCCATACAGCAAAGCCTGCAGGATATACATGGCAAACTTGACTCGATCACGCTTCGCGTGGACAATATGGCGGCGAAGCTGGATGGTCATGGGGAACGACTGGTGGAAGCGGAGACCAGAATATCGGCGGTGGAAGACGAAGCGCACGCCACAACCCAAAAGTGTACGGACATGGAGCGACTGCTGGACGTGATAAAAAACAAAGCGGAGGACTTGGAAGCGAGGTCTCGTCGCAACAACGTACGAATAGCGGGAGTTCCGGAGTCCACGAACATAACCAAAATGGAAACCTATGTGGAGGAATTGATAAAAACTGTATGTGGAGAGGAATCCCTGTCACCTATCTTCCTAGTCGAACGCGCGCACAGAACCCTGGCACCACGACCGAAGCCGGGAATACCTCCGAGACCTATAGTGGCGCGGATCATGAACTACCGAGATCGCGACACTGTCCTCCGTATAGCCCGAGAAAAACGCAAGATCAGCTATCAGGGAAACGAGCTGGAGTTCTACCCGGACTTTACAATAACGGTGCAGATGGCACGCAAGGAGTTCAACCCGATAAAAAAGAAACTCAGGGAGTTGCAAATTGACTATGCTATGTTATACCCGGCGCGTTTGAAGGTCACCTGCGACGGGAAAACAACGCTGCTACAGACGCCAAGGGAAGCACAGGACTTCATCAAAAGGACTATCAATCGGCGAAAGGAACAACGTCGAGCGGAACCCGCCATAGACTCGAACTGAGGACTACTACATGGATAAGTGTGCTGGTAGCCACAATGGGTGATAATGGTAGAGGCTGTGCTGGGGATGAAACATGGTGAACTACATGATGTCGGCTGACTCATATATCTTTTGAGGGGTGGGTGTAGACCGAACAGCATACTGCAAGCGAGAGCGAAAGGGAGGGATAAGAGGCAGACACTGCTTCTTGATCTCTTGTACACAGGCTCCATGACGCGAGCACCGAAAAGTAAGGCATGGCGGACGCGAGTACAGGAGCTATGTGGGGAAAGATGGGCCAGAGTGAATACTTGTCGTATGAGATATGGATTACCTGATAGCACCATAAATGTTCGGATACATAACTGTTATGTTAGAAGTTGAGAGATGTGCTGGGATTTGGCATGTATAAGAGAGTATATCACTGACCACATCCATTAGGTTGGATGGAAAAGTGCGCTCTTGGTGGATCCCCCACGCGGGAGTTCCCCAAATCAAGTTGGGTTGTACTGTTACGGGATAATGGGAAATGTCTTTGGCAGAGTTGGGTTGCTAAAGTGGGTGGGGGGAGGCGGAGGGGACATTGGGGTTTGTTTCTTAGGTTTTGGTACGATGATCGCAACAACAATCTGAAGGGTGATGATATGACACGAGGTGTAGGCAGGGTCCGTGAGGTTGACTGCGGTGGAGGTGACGACTGCATGGAGATTGCACCAGTATGGACTGAATGGGGGTATGATGGAAAGTACAGCACTACGAGATACTAGATTATCTTTACTGACGTGGAATGTGCGGGGGCTGAACAACCCCAAGAAAATAAGGCAGGTGTTGGCATATTTAGATCGACATAACATTGATATTGCAATGCTGCAGGAAACACATCTGACACCGCAGGCCCCTATGCGAGTAGGTAGTAGATGGGCGGAGACGGTGCAATACTCATCATACTCTTCCTATTCCCGAGGAGTCATGATACTGATCAAGAAAGGGGTGCAGTTTGAGGTGGAGTCCACACATAAAGATGAAATGGGGCGCTTGGTGCTAGTGGTGGGACGACTACGGGGTCAGCAGGTGGCATTAGTGAATACTTATGGACCAAATATTGATGATCCTGACTTCTATGATGAGGTGTGGACGCGATTGGGGGAATTACCTGACATACCACTGATATGGGGGGGAGATTTCAATATAGCGTTGCAGGACGGTTGGGACAGATCGAGTAACACCACTGAACCGCATACAAGGGCTAGGAGAAAATTGCGGGCCATAATGGAGGATAGGGGGCTGGTGGACGTCTGTAGAGCAAGAAATCGGGAGAGTAGAGAGGCGACACATACGACAGCGATTAGCAGTAGCTGGTCCAGGATAGATTATTGGTTGGGAAACGAGGCGGTGCTCCTGTGGACGAGATCCATCTGCCACTTGCCCAGGACACTTTCGGATCACAATCCGGTGAAGCTCACCATTGAGATACCGAATTACACACCCCCCCCATTTAGTTGGAGATTTAATGCAAGAGCACTCACTGACCCTTTGTACGAAGACGCAATTAGTAAGGCTGTGACGGAATACTTTGAATTAAATGCGCCAACCACAGAAGACCCCGGGTTGCTGTGGGAGGCGTTTAAGGCCACCATTAGGGGGATTTGCATTGGAACGAGTGCGGGCATACTGAAGGATATTCGCCAACAATTGGCGTCATGTGAGCAGAAAATTAATGTGCTAGAGAGAGAATATGAATGTACCCAAAACACGACATTACTGGCTGATATCAGAAGTCACATAACTACATACCAAACGCTAGCAGACGATGAGTTAAAATATATATCGAAGCGACACGTGGCCAGGAATTACGGCGAAGGTGGCAGGCCGGGTAGAGCGTTGGCGGCCAAAATATGCGCGGGGAAAGTGCCACAGGCGGTACGTGGGGTACGAGATGAGCATGGAGACATGAAATATGGGGCGCAAGACATTTTGAGGGAATTTAGAGCCACATACGGTAAGCTATACGAGTCACGGCAGACAGCGACGGAGGAGGAGACAGGGAACTATCTGGAGGAGGTAGCGATAGCCTGGCTATCAGATGACCATAGAGAATATTTGGCGGCACCTATTACAGTAGAGGAGGTGAAGGAGGTGATAAAAACTCTCCCCAATGGGAAGTCACCGGGCCCTGACGGGTTCACGGGGGAATTTTACAAGGCATTCATTGATCAAATAGCTCCACATCTGGTGGAAATGTACGGAACTGCCCATGACCAGATGAGATTGCCACCAACGCTCCGTGAAGCGCTTATTATTGCCCTTTTGAAGCCAAAAAAGGACCCGGAACACTGCGAATCGTACAGGCCACTCTCCCTCATTAATGTGGACGTCAAGATTTTGGCCAAACTGTTGGCGAAACGGCTACAGCCGCTGATGACCCGATTGATTCTACCGGATCAGTCGGGATTTATCCCCACCAGATCAACTACGCACAATACACGTACCCTCTTTGCACTATCACACTACTTGCAACCAACGACCAAGGCGGCTGCGGTCCTACTGGACGCGGCCAAAGTATTCGATTCCCTGGAATGGCCGTATTTGAGCAAGGTGATGCGGCGGATGGGATTTCCGCTGCGCTTTTTGCAATGGATACAGCTACTATACACGGCACCGGTGGCTCGAGTGAGAGTGAATGGATATGTGTCAGACCCGATACCTATATGCAGGGGGACGAGACAGGGCTGCCCACTATCCCCATTGCTATTCGCACTGGCGATGGAACCGTTAGCTTGTAGAATACGACAGAAGCATCACTACTCGGCGTTGCAGTTCCCGCAGCGCCCGCTCCACATATCGCTATATGCGGACGATATGCTCCTATATGTGAGAGATCCAGAAGTGCATTTAAATGCACTGCTGAGGGAGTATGTGCGATTTGCGCAGACGTCCGGGATTAGCATTAATTGGGAGAAATCGATTATTGTACCGCTGTCGGACACTACTCGGCCGCATAAACTGGACTATCCAATAGAATGGCAATCTGACCCGGTGCGATATCTGGGAGTGTGGTATCATAGGGATCCAGAGGAGGTGATCCGGGCGAACTATGGTAGAGTGGTGGGAACGCTGGAGGGGAAAATAGAGGGCTGGATACAACTCCCCCTTTCGTTAGCGGATAGGCTGGCCATTGTCAAGATGGTTGTATTACCCAAACTGTTGTATCTATTCAATAATATACCGATACCACCACCAACTGAAGTGTTTCGTAGAATCACAGCGATGGTCTTACGATTGATTTGGGCGGGCAAACATGCTAGGATTGAACTGAGGACGCTGACGTTGCCATATGCGAAAGGTGGGTTTAAAGTGCCGGATTTTCTGTTATATTATTTATGCGCACAGGCGCAGTTTGCGCACTACTGGTATCATCCTGTGCCGTTCCTGACACACACAGCGGTAGAAGAGGGCGATGCAGCTCCTGTTCCGCTAAAGGCAATACTCCCACATAGGAGAGCACCGCTGCATAAACGTGACATCAACACAATAGACACGACGAATAAAGCATGGCAGGCAATGGGGAGGAAAGCGGGTAAACTACCTCTGTATGCGCCAGATTTGCCCCTGTTACACCATCCAGCATTGTCGGTGACCCAGGAGGAGGTAGGGATGGGACTGTTAAGACGGGAAGGACTGACCACAATGGGAGATCTGTTCCTTAATGGGACGTATCAGGAACTAAGCGATCTTAACTATGTTAGTAATCAAACACTAATGTTTAGATTTACATATTACAGACTGCAAAAAGCCATGAGGGTGCTCTACCCTTCTTTCCCTGAGGAGCCGCCACAAATGCAAGCATTGCAATTGGTGTTGACCACGCCATCTGCCACAAAACTGGTGTCGAGACTTTATAGTAAGTTGCAAGACGATATTGCGTACACTACGCAGGCATCATTGGACAAATGGAATAGTGCGTTAGAGGATAACTTGACACTGGAGGAATGGGAGGTGACCTGTTCATTAACTGAAATGCTGACACCTAATGGAAATTTAAGAATGCTACATTACAAATATTTGCACCAGACCTATTACACACCGGCTAGCCTTTGCAAGTATGGTTTAAGGGAGGACTCGTGCTGCCGCAGGTGTGGGGAGGAGGGGGCGGACTTCTGCCATCTGGCCTGGCGGTGTGCGGGGGTGGCGGATTATTGGGTAAAAGTGACGGACATGTTGGGAGAAATGATGGGAACGAAATTGGGTTGTTCGGAAAAGATATGTTTGCTGGGGATAGTGCCTGGTCTAAGAGCTATGAAACGTAAATTTGCTGTGATTGCGCTTCTGATGGCCAAACGGCGTGTATCGCTCTGCTGGAACAGTAGGATTGCTCCATCTATTCAGCTATGGCTCAAAGATCTAACTTACTGTAAGGACACGCTCAAAACTTATGAGGAAGAGCTTCCAGGAGGGTCGAGACCACGTGATTACTGGATGTACCTAATTGACTATTTACAAATGCATCAAAATGAGTGATAATGTTGGAAGACGGAGGGAAGGGATGGCTGCCTCATACCATAACGATACTACCTGAGGGGAGCTGGGGAGGGTCTAGAGACCGAATGATGTTGTACCACGACCTAATTGTTTTGGTTTTGTATGTTGAAATGTTGATTGCATTTCCAAAATGTGAATAAAAAAAAAAAAAAAAAAAAACTTCTAAAACAAGATCTGTTATTACATACAGTTAGAAGGAAAGCGGGTCAACAAAGAGCATCTAAAATTTTACACAAAGAACTCCTGGAGCCTTTCCAATCCCTTCTCTTAAAGCAGGCATCTCGGTACGGTGCATGAACGCATGTATTGACCCATCAGTGGATGGTACTGCCATGCTGCGCATGTCCCTGTCTCAAAGATCTTAAGTACCACCAAGAAGGTAGATCTCATTACCACAAGCAAGCAGAGAACTACGGGTGAAGGGGGATAGAAGTAGACCTAGCCTCCTATAAGCAAGTTTTGAAGACCAAAACCACTAACAAGGAGTTTCACCAAACCAGCATTTGATGGTCAAATCGGAAATTCCATTGAGCATGCCAGAATCTGGCTCGTCTCTGCTGGAGCATTTTAACTCTCCACAATCTTTCATTAACTTCTTTGACACTACCTATTTCGATTAATAAGAATTAAGATGTATTCCCCTGCCGTGTTTTCTGGCTGGTAGGAGGATTAATGCATTACTTGTTCCTCCTCCTCCGTCAGGAGCAGCACGGGGCTGCGAGCTGGGGTGCTCCACACACGAACGTGCATTCTCCCACTTTTAACAGACTAAGAAGCTGGGAGGGTCAGAGCTGGACACAAAGTTAGAGCAGTGTGCCAGGCTAGGCCTACAAGTGGGAAAGCAAGCACTGGATGATGCAATCCCGCGACGGCCAGCTAGTGTTACCAACTGCTTCCCCCTTGAGTCTGCACAGGTGGATTCTACAATTGGGCCCCACTATGCAAAAGGACAGGGCTGCACCAGACAACAAGAAACTGCTGCCTTCTTAGAGACAAAATGTGCACATATAAAGAGGAGCACACTGCCATCCCTTCCTTCAGCTATCATTCTGCATCTACATCTTACTATTCGTCAGTCCTTCTTAATGTTACCAAAGGATTCAAAGTTCAAAGTCACCAATGAAGCAATACTCCAGGCCCGGGCTATACAAATCATTATTTTTAGGTGTATTCGTTCAATTACCTTAAGTAAAAAGTGTACTAGGATTACACCTCCCAGAATGCATCTGGTTGTTTAACAGAAATCCCAGACTGAAGCACTGTGTACTTGGTGATAATATATAAGAAACTCTTTAAATCGCTCATGTTTTATATTTTCTTTTCATAAGAACGTTATGGACTATTTGCCCAATACTGGAGGCTGGATAGATCGTCTCTCGGGTACACTTTGATTGGATGTGGATGCGCAGAAATGAAAGAATAGATATCAGCAACGCTGATTTTCAGGTGAATATAACTTACTAGCATGTGGTTTACTCTTCTCGCAATGGGATTATCATTATGGGTGTTTGTTGTATTTATAATTTCTGTTATACGTTCCTTCTAGGATCCCCTTTTGGGACTACTTTTTAACTTAATCGCTAAAGGAGTGATAATTGACAAAGAGTCCTCAATTATAGGATTATAAGGTAGTTATCTCTACTGCATTTTTTAATGGTCTTTTATATACTTTGTATCAGTACATTCATCCAAAAAGCTTCTGCGTTGTTTAAATTCTATTCCATACTTTCATCCGCTCATTCCGTTCTGCTTCCTATTCTCTGTATATATCAAAGACTTTTTTTTACTTGAAAACTTAACCAATTTGGGCATATGGTTACTTCTTAGGTTACTAATGATTTTTCTTTGGCTTTCCTGTAACACAAGGTTGTTTTCTTTTCTATGATACTATTCTCTAATGTTTATTCATTTCTTGGGATATAAGGTGAAAAAATTCAACAGACCAATTTTTGGGAAAATTATTGTCATTGTTCTGAGATACTTCTGTGCATATTAACATCATTTGCAGTCTTGAAGAAGTTACGTTTGTAACGAAACACGTGTCGGCTGCCATCTTCATACACTAAATAAGAAGGCTCAAGAAAGAGACCTCTACGTGTTGAACTATAAACAGTATCACAGGATATGAATTATTTTTGATATTGGTCTATTTGTACACTGTATATTTGAATACTACTTCTAGCACGAACCATTGTCAATAAGAAATAAATAGGAGTTCTTCTTTTGCATAATTGACTTTTATCAAATTGATTTTTTCCCGTGAGTTGCTACATTGAGTTTGGATCAGGAGATATGTTTTACCATACATGAAGGGAAACATAAAATTTATGAGAGCCGAGGGACAACTATTGTCCTTGGTGACATGAAGTCACTGGGAACCCATAGATCAGGCTTTGATTAACAAAAGCCTGGTCAACAACGTCTGTTGGCCACAATCTCCAAGTGAATAGAGTGGGATTGGTCACGACAAGACTCACAAACCGGCCGCTTGGATTTCCAGGCATTACTAGACATTTACCTACAAACAAGTGATTATAAAGGGCTCACAAAAAGCAGAATGGGATCAACTTCGTGAAAAGGGAAGAACTTTGTATAAACAGTTTATGGACATTAAAAAAACACATGAAATAGGACTGCTTGATTAGTATTTGCAACAAAGGCAAACGTAATACATTGTTCATAGCTAATCTAGATGGGTAAAATGCAAATGGAGAAAACAGATACTGCTTAGCAATGTTCCCGTTTAGGCCTGGAATGGAGACGGTTCAAAGAACTGTTCCATTGTCAGCCCTTATGTTGGCATACTGCAGTACCAAAGTGTGATATACGCTCAAAAACCATACAGCTGCATCAGTTACAACATAGGCCATGTTTCTGTCCCTCTATGCCACTCTGCTCTGTAAACAAGCAGGTAGATAAATGGCTCTTCAGAGTGATGTCAGAACAACCTCATTATTTAGAAGGAAAGGTTGAAATCTATCCAGTATCATTAATGGCAGCGAGAGGGGCATTGGTATACAAAACGCTGAGGAGCAGAAGTACTAGCAGGGGATGGGAGGCTTGGCGGGGAGGATGGGTGGAACCATGACATTTCTAGCTTTGTTTATTCATTTATTTTAAAACAAGGGAGATAATTTTGGCAAAAATGCTGCACATCACTTAATTATAGACAGTTTGGGTGATAAATAAACACTATCTTGTTAATGTTAACAAGTTTGATTTATGCGCAGAGTTAATACAATGCCGATCCCGTCTACGATTCTGCCAAAGAATATTCCACCATGCTTTCAGTCTAATGTCAGCTGATTTCCAATTTGAAATTTCCATAGCGGTTACCAATACATCTTCCAATAACTGGTGAATAATGAATCAGTTAAAAACCATGCGAATGATCGTTCCTTTATATAAAATGCAAGACTAGTGCTAATAAGGAGGTAGAATGTTCATCTTAAATAGGTGGGCTGGAGTGTAAAACAACCTACTGATTAAAAAAAATACAAAATACACAAGAGTTTGATTTGTTCCAACTAAACGCAAGAGAGAATATATCTTAGAGCGCACTTTATCCCAGATTACTTTCCATTTTCACAATGCTCGGAGCAAACTTTGGCCACAACGACTGCTTTAGTGACCGTTGCAAAATAATCAACAACAAAAAAACGGATCAAATACTACATAAGGTGGCACATGGCTCATTGATTCGACATACTGCTCAAGAACAACCTTTAACAGATTTGTTTAAAAGGAGGCCTATCCTTCCGTCAGCAGTAAATAGAAAAGAATGCACACGCAGAATGAGTTAGTTCTATGTCCTACCTCTATTTTGTCCGTTTTTGCATCTCCCCAGTAGAGTTTTCCTTCTGTTAGATCCAGAGCCAGGCCATTGGGCCACCCTAGGGAGGTGTTCACTAGGACCAGCCGATTGGAGCCATCCAGGTAAGCAGACTCAATCTTTGGACTCACACCCCAGTCTGTCCAGTACATGTAGCTGCAAAAAGAAAGAACATGTTCGCTGTCCTGTAAAACGTAGAACCACCACTCCTCAACTAAAGACATCACCTGATTAGAAAGTATACTAGTATGATAAAGACAGTAAACCCCAATTAAATTAGGGACATGCTGTCGGAGGGGAAGGAAGATAAAACAGACAATCTCAGCAGTGGACTAGCCAACCGCATCCCAAGTCACCAGTCACATGCAGCCAGGTCTTACAATAATTACATCTAGTATTCAGAAATCAATATGCAATGTGATCTGGAATTACATGGCCGCTCTTCTTCCATACAGTTTATTGCTGCATGAATGAGTCTATCGATTGGTTTCTGATGGTCTTACTGAATGCAGAATAGGGTTCAATTTCTACATCAGATGCCAGTCTTTCCCCTTCAATAAATGTAAAATTTTAGTATATCTCCCTGGAAAGCTGCACCACCTCCTCCTACCCGCTCAACAGAATTATAATAATCAAGTTTGTTTAACATCAGGGTTCGGCCCACTTTCGATTGTAAATTTAAACCTTTCTCCGAAAAGGATATTGTACAGAGTCAAGATTCAGGTGTACCAGTGGACGTTAGTACTGGCATATTCTTTGAAAGTTGCAACGCTTGGCACGGAGATATAGATACTCGTAATTGGCACACCCTGCCATACAGGATCCTTTAATACACGGCCTGGCAATAATTATTTCAAGCTTACGACTAAAAAAAAAAAAAAAGGTTAGTGTCTTTTTACCGTGGGAATCAGGCTTAATCTAACTATGTCAAATCAAACTCAAACATAACTGACATAGGCCTCAAGTTGACTGATTCAACCACAAGAATTTACGTAAGATGTTCTACAGAGCACATAGGAAAATGTTAACTGCTTAATGAACAAAACCAGAACAAATTTAAATAAAACAAAAGCACATGGTTAAAAGCCAATTTCCCATCCAAGTCCACACCCCACCGAAGACTAATCAACCAATATTTACTAGAATAAACACAATCGCTCATGCCCATTCTCGAAGACGAAAAATACAAATACAACCCAGATGCAGTTCACTGAAACATTAATGACAATGAAAACAGAAAACTGAGATCAAATGGCAAAAATCCATTGTGACGAAGGTAACTTAACATTCATTCGTGAAAAAATAGAGAAATTATAGCAGTTGGAAGAAATATACGATTCACAAATAATCCAAGTCTTGAGACCGACCATGCAAATCTTTAGAATGTTCAATAAACCACAATCATCCACATTTCCGTTCAGCAAACCAACTTCCACCACCGTGGCCCGAAAATTAACAAACTAGTGCATCTAAATAATGAAAAATATCAGAACCAATATGTCTTCCCATAGTTAAACTTCACACACACGAAACAAAGCGCCCCATTACCTTTCTGAATAAGTATCACATTCAAAAGCAGGCAAAGCTCCCTAGTCTGCAGTTTCTGTCCTTGCAACACTACCAAAACTAGAGACTCCAATTTCAGTAAACCACACTGAAAAGCTAGGTGCTCCACGTCTACTAGAAGAAAGCCAACAAAAGCATATGCAATATAGCACTGCTGATCAGAGCAAAAGTAAATGCCTTAGTCCTGAGCTGAACAATCTGAACCAAATAAAGAAACTAAGTATGAACCCTGTTAAAAAATTTAAGATGAGGACAGTTAAACCAAATACAGAATTTTTATCAGCTTATAAGAAACACAAACTCCCACAAAACGTGAAAACAACTACTTCCTTTGAAACTAGAACACTGGCCCAGATTTTACTGGGCAGTAATTATGCCTGATAAAATTGCTTGCAGCAGCCAAGCCTCTTCCACCATGCCAGACCTCATCTGGTCCTGTCCTCCCCTCCTCCAGCCCCTCCACCCCCCCCACCAAGCCAAATAGAATTCCAAGTGGTTTTATGTGTGGTAAATCCAGTTCGACAAACTAATTCCAAACTCAATGAGGTTCAACTCTTCATTGCACCATACTGGTGCAGTGTTAATACACTAACAAATTTTGCAAGCAGATTAACTTCCCTGCCACTACTGTGCAACTCCATCAGGGACTAGGAAGAAAAAAAAATGAACGTCAGTCAGTTCAGTCTCCAAACCAATATTGTATTCCTTCTAGTCGGTTTTAAAAATCCTCAGCAAATACTCCCCCATCCTACAACCACATCGGCCAATAAATGACACTTTACTATGCATGTAAACTAAAATACAGATACTCTTAACTTTACGTTGATCTTGGAGGGTCAGTTCAATCATGAAACCCCGAGCAATCACTACTACATTAGATTCAACTACAAAATTCCCCAATTGAAAGGAAAAGCCAAGAAACCATTAGGCATAATATGACCATATTCTACTTTGCTTCAAATATAACATGCATACAGAAAAAAACAAAAACCTAAAGCCAATGTCATACCAAACGAATTCACCCCAAAAGAATTACGTGTATATATATATAAAAAGACGAATTGCTGAACCAAAAGAAGTGTGCCGGTAAAAACAAAGCAGCCTGCACCTTTCAGTTCAAGGTTGAAACAGAGTCCTCACTTCAAAGTGCCTAGAAGAGATAACATTTACAACACGGGCTACACAGAGTCAACTCGGTGGCACCCACAGCTAGGGGGAGTTTAATTTTAGGACTGCCTCCAGTGGCTATCGATTACTTTAATAGCTTTACACACCACAGTATTTAACAAACATTTCTTTAAGAAAACATACATTTAAGCTGGTCTAAAAACGTAACCCTTTAAACAATTCCCGGACACCACAAGGAAGGCCCACCGTGAAAAAAATATAATTACAAAGACTATATTAGGAATAAAACGCAAACACAGGTTATCCATCAAAAGTGCCTGAATTTAACATTGATGTGAAAAAACAAGATATGGCAAGTTGGTGAAAACAGGATGGATAAGTAGGTAAAAGGCAAATTAATATCATCCCTGGCCACTTAATTTTGTTGTGTTAACTGTCCCCACTTGTTGGAGTCTTCCCGTAATACTTACTATCTACTGAGAAAATCTGGATCATACGCAATAGAATAAGAAATTTTTTCCACATTACACACTACGGGTCGCCAGGCTTTACTTGAGATAAACGGACTCCCAAAAAGGCCACTTACCCAGTCAAGGGATTCAAAACAATTGCCCGTGGTTCGTCAAGGTTTTCAGAAATCAGTATTTTCCTAGACGTTCCATTCAGTCGGGTCACTTCAATTCGATCTGTCCCGGTGTCTGTCCAGTAAAGGTTCCGAGCCACCCAATCCACTGCGATTCCATCCGGGTGGTTAATTTCAGTGGTCACTAGTGTCTGGGCGCCCGTGCCATCTAAAGTCGCGCGACGGATAGCCTTAACTTCGTCATCAGTCCAGTAGATGTAACTTTCCACAGGGTCATAGTCAATGGCGATCGCATGCTTAATATCATCCAACTGCAAAATAATGTCCGTGAAGTCTGGCATATCCAGCGAGATGCGGCGCAAGTCTGTTCTCCTAGCAAGCAATAAGACTTCTGATGCACCTGAAAGAAAAGAAAAAAAGAAAAACAATACATGAACGCTTGGATTTCAGAATGACAGTACTTTGGGTTACTAAATACGGATCGTTTTTCTCTCATTATAAGTAGGGCCTTTGCATTAGGCGGCAGCGAAGGGCCAAATGATGCAGTAGGATTTATTAAATGATGTGTCAAGTAAGGCTAATCATGCGGCATAATGTGCCATTTTGGTGATTGTATTATTTTGATATTTTCACACTTTTTAAAACCGTTGGCATTGGTTGCACCGGATTAGTACCTGTTTAACACCCAAATATAGCCATTAGAAACAGAAAGATGAAGCCAACCTTTGCAAAGAGCCTTCCAATGCGCAGAAACATGTGGAGCTGTGTTTTTAGTCACTTTTGAAACTTTTGAGCTAGAAACCAATCATTTTTTTTGTTAAAATCTGCGAATTATGCGGCAGATGATGGAATCTGTGGCAAATTCAGCAAATCTATAATTACGTGAAAATCGCTGCGGTCGGACAATCACAATCCAATGGCCCTGATTATAAGACAAAGGTAGTGTGACAGATTTCCAATCTCCTGATCTGGATAAGGGTGCTATAAAAAACATTAAATACATTTCTTGTTATTTGTTTATTTTGTTCTTCTTTGTCCAGAATTCTCTTTCGCCTTTTTTTTTAGCTATGCCCTTAACTCAACAGACCACACTTCTTGTGAAATTTCCCAGTTAGATTTTTAAGGACTGCCCATTTCAAGAGCCCTCCCCCACCACCTTTTTCATTCCACTTAAAGCATCAATGTAAACATTGTGCCTTGCAGTTTCCAAAAAAAAGTGTTTCGATGTGGTAGCATGGCTCGACCAACGCAGCCACACCACTGAGCCTAGTAACAGAATGCCACCCCTGTGGCAACACCTGCAAGGAGAGGCCCATTGATATTGGCATCCTCAGCAAGATTACCATAAGTAATGTAGAATGGGGATAAGTCAAGGGCAGACTTTTTTTTTCGACTCCTGACAGATTGCATAGTTCAACATAACATCTGCATTATAAAGAAACAGTACTTATTTAATTTCCAGTGAGATGACTCCAGTTGTTTAACCAAAACAGTAACTTTTCTAAAATATTTATTAGACCCGGAAGGGAAGCACAATGTTTTAAGTGCCTTGCTCTTCCCTCTAGGTGTCGCCAGGTTTAAAAGCATCGGCAAAACCAATAGTTCGCCGTTTTGAAATGCAAATGCCTACCAAATTGCTCTGCCAATACCTTTGGTTTACTTTCTCATTTTAACCCCTTCAGCGCCACGCCCTTTCCCCCTCCTGTGCCGGGCGTTGTATTAGTGGGTGGGGTTCATGACGAGATAGTCTCGTCATGGGCACAGCGCAACCGTGCTCCATGACGAGACTATCTCGTCATGGGCACAGAAGAGGTTAAAATGTGCACCCGCAATGAAAGAACAAAACAATTCAACAGTAAAGTAAAATGGTCAAAAAGGCTGCTAGTGCACCATCACGCATGCATCATGCACACCCAGCAGCCTTCTTTGATTGGTTTTTAAGCATTCGAAGATGCCCATCGTGTTTGCACTTGCATTGTGATACATGTGTCACAACGCACCAGAAGGAATTTTTTTAGCTTGACAGGTGACCAGTTCATAACGGCAAAGCAAAAATAAAAAAACTAAGTGTACGCAGCAGCAAACATTAAAGCAAATGGTTGGACAGCACTCTGTAGCTTCCCAGACATTTAAAATGTGTTTAGGGACAGGGAGAGGCAAGGAGCAATGGACAAGACAGGGGTGGAGGATAGAAGGAATTATTAAAGAGAAAGTGCTGGGTGCGGAATTCCTCATGGTCCTTATGGTGTTTTCACCTGTTAAATGTCGTGTGATGGAACCAACGCTGAAGGATAATGTGAATAGAGAACCATTGGTTCTGTTGGGTAATACAATAACTGTGTTAATGCGTAATTAATATAAAAAACAATCAGATCAATCAAATTGCTATCAATTAATTGCCAAAGAAAACATAATTTTTAGGAGAGCAAATGGTAAGAACACACTGACAAGGAAAATTTGCAAAAAGAAGAGTTATTTACCCCTTTGTTATTTACAAGAGAAATAAGTATGGCTGTCAAAATGCATAAACGAATTGCAGCGTAACAAAGGTGATTTATGTGAAATTAGGTGAAGAAAGGGTGACAAGTGAAGTCACTGGTGGAAATATATACAAGACAAACATAAATGACATGAATTTACAAGGTACAAAAAACCTGTCCCGTCTATACAATTATTAACATGAATCCTAGTCCCAATGGATTTTTGAAAGTTAGGGTCAAGGAGACTGTATGGACATGGGTGGCATGAACGTCCGCTGCAATTAGTTTATGCATTTTGACAGCCAAACCTATTTCTCTTGTAAATAACAAAAGAGTAAATAACTCTGCTTTTTGCAAATCTTCCTGGTCGGTGTGTTCTTACCATTTGTTCTCCTAAAAATGTTGTTTTCTTTGGCAATTAATTGATAGCAATTTGATTGATCTGGTTGTTTTTTATAACAATTCCGCATTAACACAGTTATTGTATTACCCAACAGAACCAATTGTTCCCTATATTATAAATACCCAGGTTCTGAGGGACACAGGGTCATCCCATTAACTTTAATGGGATAATCTGAATAAGCAAAGTCTAATGCCAGCTGATCAACAGTAGCCAATGGCAGATAAGAGCTCTCCAAAAGCCACTTTGTGTGCATGTATGATGTGCGCTGTGTGGAATGACGTGTGGTGGCAATAGCTCTCGCCAGATAGCTAAAGCTATCTGTAGGCGAGACCTACAAAGGAGATTTATCTTTAACCAAACATACACTCACTCATGTAGAGGACTAGCCTATTCCTTCCATGAAACGTCAGGAAGGATTTGGGAGGGGGTGGGGTGAGTGGAGGGGGGTGCGGGCTTAATCTCTTGAAAAGTGACTGTATATCAAAGACAAAGTCCAGTCTCTAAACAATGACAGGGAATAAATGAATTTGAGGTGCCCCAGCCAAAATGATTTCAAAAGAGGTACTTGTGATGCACTCCGAAGCAGGAGCCCATGCAAATCTGAAGCAGAGCACAACGAAATCTTACAAGCTCAAATAGCCTGTGAAATCACAAGACAAGTGCTTCCCAAAACCGCCTTCAAACACTGACAGGAATCTGCCTGTTTTATACCAACTTTAAAAGCATTCCTACATCTGTAAATTAAAGCTGTAAAAAACTATCCAAAATGAATCCTGCAACAACCTCATTGATAACTATTCTTCAAATGTACCACTAAGAATATTGTTGGCTTATAAGGTGCACCACACACCGTGCTAAAGTTCCAATAAGATATCTGTCAGGCCAACCACACTTGTAAATAAAATTTGATCAACCAAATGCAACCTACCGTCCATGCTCATTTTAGGTCGCGACTATCAGACAATGCATGTACCATAGCCCCTTTACGATTCATTTGACTGGCTGACTAGTATCCTTTCACCGTTCACATTTAAGGTAGTACTATTTTCTTTGGTCACTGCATGTGTTTGCTAGCTTTGTCCGTCTTGTGCTGCTTCACCCCACAAATACTACTCCCAAACTGTGTTGCGGCGCACTCTGTCTGGCTTTTCTGTAGAAGCTCAGCAACAGGGATATTTTGCTGGGTTATGGCTGAAAAGAAAACTTTAATGCTTTGTATTTTATCTTCTGCATTCCACAAAGGACAAAGTTTGGTACACAAAGACTTTTCTGGCGCTGAGGGATGGCCATCTGCTGCCCTCACTCAGCTGGTGTCTGCGGCAGCATGATGCTTCTTCTGGAAGGCCCATAAATCTGCTCCCTTGGCTGGCGCAGGGGAGCAAATGGCTGAATCCTGTGGAAAGTAAATTAGTCCTTGGGAAGAGTTTTTCTTTACACTCCGACACCTACTTATTCTTTTTACATTTTGTCTGTTTCCTGTGTAAAAAGTACTTGAAAAATAGCCGCTGCCAATTATAAAAAATAAATTCACTGTATAGTTTTGAGAGATCATAAGATTTGTTCTGGTTTTCCTCCCGTATTTCAAAGGTTTTTTCCTCTTTTACTTATTCAAAACAATAATTTACAGACAATCATTGCAAAGCCAAGACCTCGGCCCTCCCTTCATAAAGGAAAAACATTTTGGCTTGGCTAATTCTTGTAAAAAAGTGCACTGACATCCACACGACTGTACAGAACTAAAGAAAAATGTAAATAAACCTGGATCTCAGATCTGGCTTTCAAATACTTTTTGGGAGGCGCCTTTGAGATGCAAGATCATGCCCCAAGTCTTTAGGGGAGAAAAATAAGCTATACAGGCTAACACCCACTGATTTCAGAGCAGCTGGTAACGTCGCCTATTGGGTGACAGATCGGATAGCAACCTAGAGCTGTGCCCTTGCTGATTTGGGATGGCAACATTTCTCTGGTATGGGTTTCTATAGGGACACTAGGGTGCCTTCTCTCCTTTCCTTAGGGGTGTCATAAAGGGATGGAGCGCAAGCAGGAAGGTTAAGGGGTCAGAAGGTAGGGCTGAACCTCTTTCGTGGTTAACGTTCAAATGAATACTGTATTGTTTGCTGATGCTTTGTTCTTTAAGAATTACAAGTCGAGGTTACAGGCCGGTCCTAATATGCTATATATTATTCAATAATATTGAATGGGATGTGTGCATAAAATCACGAGGGCACACCAAAAGTGTCGGTAGCTTGTGCACAAGGGCACTGTGATCCACGAAGCTTGTTAACAAAGTCCCCATACTGCACCAATAGTGAACTGGGCTTGGGCACAAAGTCACCACACTGCACCAATAGTGAATGAAGTTTGTCCATCACACTACTGATGTGCATCAGCTGTGACTGAAACGTTTGCATATGCCTCACAGTACACTGATCGAGACTGGAGATAGTACAGTACGCCATTATGGTCACTAGAGTGTATGCAGGAATTGTTCGTGGTGCAGTAATGGCGTAGGCTTGTGCATAGCTCCAACAATATAGTGCCCTAGCAGGTCTGCAGCTCGTGCAAAAAGCCCTCGCCGTGCACTAGGATAGCAAATCTAAAATAACACAAATACAAAATACAGAGTAAATAATCAATTTGCATTGCGATTTTTTAAATAACTGGTTTAAAAGAGATTCGGGGTGTGGTGAGAGTCAGGTCGGTATATTACTCTTAACCGAATGTTAATTTCACTGGGCTGAGAAAGATGTTCAAGACCTGGAAGAAGATCTTCATTTTTTTCCGTTAGAAAACACACTAGTTCAATGGCGTGAATGACCGGCGCCTATGCACAAACAGATCTACGTTGTTGGCAATGAGAATGACCCGGTTTCGAAAAGTAGCTCTAATAAAGGCTAAATGGGGGACCAATCACGAGATCAGAGGCAAACCAGCGATGTCTATTGTCTACCCCTGGCTTTCAGCACTCAGTGTCACGAGGGCGGACCGTGAGACCACATCCCTCGAATTTAATAGTAATTCAAGGCATCAAACACGCTCTCATTCAAGGTGCAGAATTATCTGGGGGCGGGAGGCAGATGATTGATGTGCAATTGTTTTTAATTATCAATTACACATCAAAGGTACCAGTGGCAGCCCAATTTCCTGCCAATCTGAGCCGTGACACTGCTGACAACCAACCAAGTGAAAGTCTTTGATTGCAGCGGCTGACAACGGCGCTGCGACCGTGGCGTGGGAGACGTCAGCACGTGAAGGGGCGGGGCGAAGTAGCAGGCACAAAGGAGGCGGAAAGCTGCTTCGCCGCCGGTGTTCTACCGTTCAGGAGCTATGCACTAAAGAGGTTTTACCACGACAGAACCTCATGTCCAAGTAGCAGGTGCAGTGTAGGGTATCCAGAATCCGAAAACAGAAAAACCGGGTCAGGTCATAGACATAGAAGTGGTACTGCAGTTTACACTGGTGGCTGGCTGGATCTTGGTGCAGGCAGACCACTGACTCCAGTGAGCTGGGCCATGCTGGCGGTTCGGACATGCTGTTGCCCCGATGGCTCGCATAATTACATTCTTGCTGCTGTTGTAGAAAGAAAAAGGAAATCCGGAGAGAAAATATCTCTTTAAAGGATTTCCCTTCTCACAATAACCTAACCTGGAGTGACGTCACGCTATAACCTTTCCAGTAGTGAGAAGTGAGCATGCGCACATCTTTTTAACACCAGTGTGTATGTTCAGCTCATCCACTACTGAAAAACAGGGACATCTGTGCTCATCCCAGCCACCATCCAAAAACCGGGACATTTATTCAGTTTGGAGGAAAGTGTCGGGGGGGAAAAACTGGGACGTCTGGTCAACCTAGTGCCGGGGAACTCCACTGGCAGAATGACCCAAACGATGGGAATACAAACCTCAAGCAGTACACACTGTGTTCCTAGAGCTACGTTCCACCGCGTCTGTGGTCGATTAGGAGATAACTGTAAATCACAACCTGGCACCCAAGCAGATGCACACATTCATGAAATAGCAGGGAACTGAGCCCTATCAGTTCCACCATGGTGATAAGTTCACTCTTGAATCGGCATAAATACATTCTTGACCATCGGTCCATCGCTTCACAAGAGGGTGACCATCTCACTTCAGGTCATTACAGATACACCCTCAGTCCTGAGATTTTTGCCAACAAATCATTAATTTCAGATGAGTTGTCATTTTAATTAAATGAAAGCAAAACAAACCTACCACCCCCAGAATGCATCAGGTTATCAAACTAAAGCCCTAAACTGGAAATAGAGCACATAAAGAACTGGGGGCAGGAGCTCAACTTACTTCACATAACGCTAGTCAAGATGGACCACATAAGCGCATGATCGAGAAGGCTTTGGGTCCAGAGTATTATATGTTCACTCTAATTTGGGGAAGTGGGAAGAAAGAAAACCTTGTCTTAAGAATGAGCACTGAAACACGCAAAAGAGTGAGTCACAGAGACAAATAAAAAAAGTCAATGCCTTTACATATAATACATAGTAAAATTTTTGGGGTTAACATCCCTGGAGTTAAGGTAGTGAGAATAATCTTTGGAGCATGGCTGGAGGGTTATTGTTTTTGGAAAGACCAAACTTCCGAATTCTAGGAAGGGAACGGTCTTTTTAAATTCAGTGGGTCCCGCATACATCTCCTCTGGATTTGGAGGGCATTCCAGAAGAGTGGTTTGAGTAGCTGATGGAACTGACTTGTGACTGGGCACAAGTCAGGGAGTTTGAATATACATACATACATAAAGGTGGTAAATGGCATAACCCAGAATTTGACGGGACTGCACCATAAGATGAGGACAGATATATTACCAGGATCCATGCCCTGGCGGACTTTAAACACAAGTATGAGCAATTTGTAGTGAGCTCGCTATCTGGCAGAGAACCGTCTTCATTGTGCTATTTGAGAGACTGGGCAGGTAGTGCAATACAGGTGAATCTTTCCAGGAGTAATAAGGCGTATTGGAAGAGTTTAACATGCTGGAGTTAAGTAAAAAACCCAAATTCTGAAATGACTGGTCAGGGTAGATTATAGGAGGAAGAAGATTTATATTTTTTGAGGAGTTCAAACATAAGGAAGTGAAGGACCATCCAGTGTCCAATGGCTGAAAGACAGACAGATTCTAGATTCCACCGATTTTAGAGTCGTAAGGAGGTGAAAGCAGTGGCGTAACAATAGCCCCGCAGTGTGGGGTGGCCAATGAGCTCCAGGCCCCCCCCCCCGGCACTGTGCATGGGCGGCGGGCACCTGGCCGGAGAGCTCCTGACTGAGCGTGGGGCGCGTGGAGCGGCGAGGCTCCATGTGCTTTGCAGGGGCCACCCCATAAGTTTCGCCACGCAACTGAATAAAAGCAAGGATTTAACTAAGCAAACAGGAAGCAGTATACACTGCCATCTGATTAGTACAAGTCCCGAACTATTTTCAAATATCAAATTCAGAGGGCACTTTCACCGATTCACAACTGGGTGCAGCCCTTTTCGCGATATTAGGGCTCGACTAGCAGCCATTTTTCAGAATCAGGGCTCAGAACGCAGACACTGCTCAGCATCAGGGCTCAGAAGGCACTCATCTCTCAGAATCAGGAGTCTTAGGGCAGTTCTCAGAAGGTAGTCTCAGAATCAGGGCTTGCTTGAAAGGCAGTTATTTTTCAGGATCAGGGATTGGAATGCATGCAGTGAAGGGCCATTCTTAGAACCAAGGCTCAGAAGGTTCTATGAATATCGACTATAATGGCCGTTCCTAGAATCACGGCTCAGAAGGTAATTCCCAGAATCAGCGCTCTGAAGGCGGGAACCTTCCACTACAGCTAGGAAGCCAATCAACTCTCAGAAACGGGGCTCATGGGAAAACTTTCAGTCTCTAGTGTCCACTTTCTCTGAAGCAGGGTGCAGAGGGCAAATACTCGGAACCGGACTTCAGGGGCAGATATTAAGAATCAATGTGTCATGTAACTTCATATGGTATTAGGATGCCAAGGAGAAAATCAAATGGAGTTCGGCATCTTTTGTTGAAAATGGTGACTGAGTGGGCAGTTTGGATGGTTATTTTCGTGTTACATGTCCAGTTCAGATAAATACAAACTGATCGACGTTGGTAAACAAACCAAACCTTTTGTGTCAAGTCCACTTGACACAATTTCCCAGATGTAGCCTTGGGTGTGGCTTATATCAGGCACTATTAGAATTCAACAAATGACAACGGCATGACATCCACAAAGATTCATTCACTCTACTTTAATGAAATAAGGCCTTTTAGGCCTGTACATGCTAGTCCACACCAGCCTACTGTTACCAGATGCCGCTGCTTACCAGGAAACAAAGCACTGGTGTAAGATCTTGTGTTTTGCTCAATAGTTCAGTATTGCCCACTGCTGCTGGAAGCAATTTACAAGTTACTTCTCGAACAACTACATTCATCTGTATAAAAGTCACATAAGATCTACCCAATATAGATCCTCCGCTCAAATTCACAGCAATTTCATAAAGTAGATATGCTACATTACCAGCATTTGTATATCACATTTCTGCTACTTCTATGGCCTCATGGCACTCTGCAATTCCTCAAGATGACAAAGTGAGTCTTTCTGATGCAAACAGAGAAGGGTTGCCGCCACACCAAGACAAATATAAGCATCTCTTTTTTCTGAGTCAGAGAAACTGAAATAACCATAACAATTTATTGAGAGGTGAATTTCAGTTTCCACCAGTGACCTTGCTCATGATTTCTGGCGACTAAAGGAACATTTGGCTTCTACGTTTTTCATCTTCATCGTGCTAATCCCTGAAAGCTAAGGGGGAGAGACAAAAGGGCACGCAGCATGACTGGCAAATCCCTCCAATTGAACAACAGATTAACTTCAAAGACAGACCAACAGCAATGCATCGATTCCCTACTCACTGCTTCTTCCCAGGCCTGCCTCCTGAAATGTTTGGTCGGAAACACAGGCACTGATGGGTAAAACAAAACTCCCACAGAGAGATTCAATAAGTGGAATCACCAATGCAGGGACTTAGCAACCTAAAGGGACGCCAGAATCAGGTGGCCGAAATCCTGTGGGCCCTAAAATTTAATTTTGCCCAGTAGAGAGCGAAGTTTTCGGATGCCATCACTCCCTTCACTTGATGCTGCTGCTGTGCAGGAGATTCCATAACCAGCGGGAGTACAGCTTGAGAGCACTCGGAGAGCTTGAAAGCCCACTTCCGAACTCAATGGAGGAAAAAATATAAGGAACATGCACAGGGGCAAGCACAGAATTAAGGATGGGATGGACCAATATATACCCACCCCCAAGGAGGAGTTTTCTTTAAATAAAAAAAAAAGTGGATAGCAATGGTATTGTGTATAGGAGCTTGCACTTCGCCGTTAAGGAATGGATAAAAAAGAGCAACCGTGTAGTAATGGCCTTTTCACATACTGTTCATGCAAATCACATTTGATTTTTCCCCTAGTAATCTTATACTGGGTTTATTAATTATGCTTAAATGATCTTTGGTTCACCGGTCATCTGCTTTCCTGGACATGTAGATTTTTATTATAAAAATTGTGGAGCAGCCTTTCTGTGGCTGTTCTTTTGTATATATTAAAAATCCCAGGTACCAGACAACCATTGATCGGGCTGGACACATTCTTGGTTTTTCTGTCAACAGTCTATCAAGCTGATCACTCCTCTCGCAAAATGTCTGTTTGTATTTGTGTGTTGACTATTCCCCAGCATCTTGGGTAATCTTATTGTTCCTATTCCTCCCATGCAACCATCACCAAGGGGCTTATGTTCCTTTCTGGCAAAATATGTTGTGGTGTTGACTTACCAAAGTACTGAATTTTGCTTCATTCAGAACACCCCCAAATTTAATAGGGGGTCAGAACATAGAATTTTACAATCCCAGACCACGGATATCAATGTCATTAACAGTGACATGCTGCTAAAATCCTTGGGCTGGACACTGTACATGCACCTAATGACGCCTTCTGCAGGTGCACTATTCCCAATTACAAATCACACAAATTGACGAGCAGAGAGTACGCGACAGCAGGAGAGACTCAGAGAGGTACAGCAGATGTACATGAGCCAACCCCCCGACATGGGTGAAACAGGGAGCTTGTCATTGGTTTTGTGCCTCCCATCCCTCATTACCTTTCATCTTAAAAATAACAAGCACTGCAGGAGCGAGCCAGCAGGTCCTTCCTTCATCTTCAGTCTTCAAGAACACAAAAGTGGGCCTCTCCATTCCTTGGGTTGAACTCAATCCGTTCTTTCTACTGAGATGCTCAGAGATGAAAGAGGAGTAGATAAATTGGCTCTCCAACAGCTCAAGCAACATTACTCCGTCCTGGCAGTCAAGGCCTCATTTCAAGCAAGCTGGCGCATGCCCGACTGAGGATAAAGAGCCGCTAGGAACAGTGCCTGGATAATTAAAGCATTAGCCACTAAAACCCTAAACCATTTCCCGGGCACATTTCAGGCAAGTGACAGCTTGCTGAGTTTACAATTCATTTGCCAAGTCGTCTGATCTTTGAAAATACACCTACACTGAACCAATAACTTGCTCCAATATTTTAGCTGGGAGGGAATGAAGCAACTGGGATCTTGGGCATTGAATGGCTTTTGATTTGCATGTTCATTGATCAGATACACCTCACTGCTGTTCAGGGTTTCAGCATAGGAGACTCTGAAAAGGTTATTGCAACAATTCCATTATGTACAACAACTCCTAAATAACTTACACTATTCATTCCACACACACTGGCATAGGTCTCTAGGACTTACAACTTGTCAAAAGGTTTGCCACATAAGGCCCCATCATTATCAGGAAGCAATTCCTTACAAATCACAGCAATCTATCAGCTGCAAAGCAGAAGGCTCAACAGTGAAGGTTCGATCCAGAACAGGATCCCATCAAGTCCAATAACAACTATCATCAAGGAACAGACACAACCCACCAAAAAGCCAAAGTAGTGTCACCATCATTTGTAAACTTTCTCCGAAGTCAAGAATTTACTTTCTTTCACGTTGGACAACCAAACAAGATCAATGCTGTAGCAAGTAAGATAAAGGCAACAGCTCAGAATAGCCGCAATCAAAGGCAGAGTAAAACTTGAATTACATCAACAGCATATCACTGGTGAACACCAAAGGGGGCAAATCAACTCAGATTGTTAAACGCATGCGAGAGAGGTATGTCTTTTGAATAAGAAGAATTAATCAGCAACACTGTGAGGAAATGTGGTTTTATTGTTGGTGGGGGTATGCAACCTCACCGTGTAATAAACTCACAAACCCATCTTGGTTCCAGTCAGGTTCGTTTGTAAAACCTTAGCGCAACCCTGGCTAGCTGTGGTTTCGAGCACTCAGGCTTTAACAAAGGATAGGTGCCAAGCCTTTACAAGTACCAAAACAATTGGATAAGAAAGAAACACGATACAATGGAAATTCAACAAAAATGTATCAAAATAGTTCTAATATCCAGGAATTCATACACCAAAATGAACAAAATCCACTGGCGGATTCCAGAAACGTAAATTGTTAGGCTTAGCAGGATAGTTAACTTGCAGTCAAGGCAGTCTCCAGTCCAGTTCCAGGCTGTAGGAGCAAACTCTCAGACATCAATGGAGTGGTTGTGATGCAAGGGATACAGGATGTTGAGGATACTGATTTGGTAGTCGGGGGCTTCTTGGTGCCATCCCACGGTCCACAAACACAGTGGGGTGACTTTGGTCACAGGGGTCAATGTCCCTTGAAGTTCAGGTTAAGTCCAACCTAAAACTAGTAGCCACTAGTTTACTGGTCTCTAGTCAGAGCGAAATCAGTGGTTCCCGTTAACTGTAGCTAGTGTCAAGCTTGTATGTCCAAACTGCACTTTGATTATTCTCCTGGGTCCAGCAAACTCGGGTGTAACTTTTGAGTGTAAGGGATTGGTCTCCTGGGGTGCGCTTCAGCGGTCAGGGGTGACTAAGCAATTCTTGCCAAGGAAACTTGTTCACCTTTCGTGGCCGTAGAGCTGTAACAGGAAGTCAGCCAACTGACTCTTGAAGTTCAATGTATCTGTCTGGGGCTTGGGGGATTACATTTTCATGAGCAGGGGACTAAGGCACAGTCCTCTTTGCTGGCCCAAAACCAGCAGGTGCAGTCCAGTCTTTGGTGCAGACTCTCTTTGCCAGGCCCAGGGAACAGCAGGGCAGTCACTGGGTACTCTCTCCAGTACAGACATGAAATGAAGTCAGGGTTAAAAGGGGTGCCACTTTTATGCCCACAACGTGCCCTAGGGGGATGCAGTGACTACTAGCCAATGGGCTACCTGGTCCCCTCCCGTCTGATAACGACATCCTGCAATGTGTGGCATCTAGCTAACTCAGAGTGAAATATTCAGCCCTCTCCCAGGATAGCAGAACCATTCTCTCAGCGTGTGGAGCTTGGTAGCCCATCCCAAAGGTGTGGCTACCTAGGGGCTACACATGTACGGAAAAAATGGATTGGCAAGTTTTTTCCCTCTCTGATACCAACCTGTCTACCAAAACAAAAGAGAAGGACTTCTCGTGTGTGACCACGATATGCCCTTGAAAAGCAGATTCCCCTTTCCAGCTCATCTTTTGGTGTCACCCCCAGTGTGGCCTCATGCCAGGAAGAGGTAACACTTCTTCCAGTGGTATGTCTCTATTGTGTCCTTTCCTGGCAGTTGTTCACATCTCTCCCCAGGAGGCCAGAAGGCTGTCTCATGGCCAGCAACTGTGAATGGCCACAGGAAAACTTTCGTTAAAAAAAACTTTGGCAACATACTTGCAACTTTCAAAAGATGACTTTTACGTAAAAGTTACATTAAATTCAATTTGGGCATCAAGTCAGGTTTAATGCAATGATCCTTTTGATACCATGAAGTACCACATTTATTAAACCCATTCAGAGTTTGAACAGCTGAGTTGTCAGTGTGAAACCCTGTACTTGCCAATGGGACTACTATCCTTTCTACAGTAAAATCAACTATTTGGGGTTTTTACTGTTAGGAATATACAAACACATATTCTACTTTTCAATATGTTGCACTAAGCCTTAGGACTCGATAAGCTTACCTTAGGGGTGACTTATATATATTTAAAAAGGAAAGTCTGGACTTGGTCATTAGTTTAAATGACAACGTGAAGTTAGCAGTATAAAACTGCTCTACCAGTCTGCAGTGACAGGCTGAGAGACATGTTTCTTTGTCACATTCATGGTAGCACAATAAGTGCTGCAGCATATTAGGGACACTTTAAATTTCAGGCCCTGAGTACCCCTTGCACCATATAGTAGGGACTTATAAGTAAGTTAACTTATGCTAATTGGGTATAAGCCAATTAACATGCTTATTTTATAAAAAGATTTTATTCAAATTTGCATTGCATTTGCATTGTACATTAAGATCCTCACAACGAGTTGATCTATATTCTCCCTTTCGACACCATACTAGAAACACACAAGTTGTCTGAAAACAATTTTAGATTGAGACATTTTCCCTTTCTATAGCAAATCTGAATTGAAGGCATTTTTGGTGTTTTGTGGAATGAAAGGAGTGCCTCTTAATTGTCCCTGGCATTCAACAAACATCTGTCGATCCGCCTTTCAGAGCCACCCGCATGTTTGTTTACAGGTCAATACATGTCTGCATGTGTATCACCCATTTATCTTTCCTTCATGTTACCACTTTCTTTATACCTTTTGTGTGCATTCATGTAGTATGAAATAAACCAGAAGTTAATGAAGCGCTTTTCCACGAGCATCACTTCTATTACATGAAGTCAAATTTATTTTCATAGGCACAGGGGGAGAGTAAGTGATTTGTCCAGAATCAAAGGTGGTTGAGCCGACGTCGACACTCCAGCAAGGTTCCCCAGTTCCAAAGTCGGCAGCTCTGGCCATAGCACCACATCCTGGGAAGGTGGCAGGCAGAAGCCAATTGAAAGCTCAGCTCGTTATGTGCTCGAGGTTCCAACAGGAGCTCGAGCCAGAGCCGGGCTTCAGGCTCGAGCTCGCCCACCTCTACTGTTTTTAACTTGGTGCACTTTAAGGAAGCAAAAGAGAATGAAACATTGCTGGCAAGGTCAGGGATTTCAAACTACAAGCAAGCGCGAGCCGGGAAAGCCAAGAGTCCAGCCCCACTTCCGGTCACATCCTGCCATGTCCCCATGACTGGCAGCAGCAGGCTGACGTTAAATATATACTATTAACATCACACAGACACTCACAAGCCCACGGTTGAAAACAAAATACAGCTGCACTGGGTTCTGCTTGTAATTAGGACACTAATTACGCACAGGATGTCTTGTCATGCCTTTTCCCACTAATAATTATAACTGAACATCTTTAATGCTCTCTCGTCACTTAAGGCACATTTATGGCTCATTCGTTTTGTCAGAGGGTTCGAATGAATATACCTGTACTGGAACTTGCGCGCCTCTTGCCCTGACCAGAAATCCTCCACGCAAAGAAACTCATCTCCACAAAAGGCCCTAGGCCCCCTCTTAAATAACTGGGGCTTTGCCCTACGTGTTAAACTGGCCAAGGAAGAAAGCCTCTTCTGTGGGGTGGGTGGCATTCGATGTGTGGGGCCGTATTATTTACTGACCAGTAAACATGAAGGCATGCATGCTTTAAAAAAAAAGGGAAAAAAAATGGTGGCCGTACTCTTGTATCAAAGACAGACTCGAGCATGTTGTGGTGGTAGAAAACATTATAGGGAGCAAAGCCCGGTAATAATGTACACCATCCTACAGCACCCGCTCAACACGCATGGATACATAGCGCATTAACACCGTAACATTTTCCAGTTACTCCCATAAAAATACATATGTGCTTTTCAATACAAACATATGGGTCTAATGGCCTTTCCAATAAATTCAAAAGCAAAAAAGGTGAGGACAATTAACTAGCTTTGAGCTCCTATTTTTCTTTTTTTTTTTAAAGGGATTCCTGTGGTTTACGTTTCTTAGAATAGAAATTAGTTGACTTGTACATTAAATTATACTATGCACTTTGTGATGACCTCCACCCATATTCTTTTACCAAGTACAAAGTTTCAGTAAGTGAATGTTTTAGTTCAAACAGACTTCTCAATCTCCCACAACAAACATGCATTCGCCCAGTCTTTCATAGTGCAGAGAAGACTTCGGCCTCTCAAGATGCGCTGCTCGTAGTCTCATACAGAGTTAAGGTGTCCATGCCTCCTGTAGGCCGTAGAACCTGTAGGGTTTTACATCACACGACGTGCCACAGCCGCACACAGAGCAGATCTTACTTTCCCAATACTCGGTTGAGCCAATGATGCTTCTCTGCCTCTCGGGGAGAGAGTATGGGCTTGGGTTTCACAGAGAGGCCTCTTTTCCTCCTACTGGCAGATAAGGTTTCCCTCAAACGCACACACCTCGTAGTATGGAGTCCAAGAGCCCCGCCCCCCAGGAGAGGGAAGAAAGCGCCTTTGTCTCCACCAGCGGATGTTGCTCTGCTGTCATTTGTGGCAGGAATATAAAGATTCGACGACACTAATTTAAGTGCAGAGTGCTGGCGCTGCCTTTTCTTAATGAAACGCGCTCCAGTCCTCTGTGAAGCTACCCCGAGGCCTGCGGGACAGAGCTCCATGGGTGTGTACACTTCGAACACCTTTCGGCGCTAACTCAAGTGCACACATACTGCTTTTGGTGCACTCCCCTATACCGATTTAAGGTTTGTTATCCCAGAAATTGTGTCCGAAACACAGATCACTACATCGACTGATGTCCATCGTGCTACGTCTATCGCCCGCCAACAACAAAAGCCACAGTGAGCAGGAAGGCACGAGGCACTCCCGGAAGCTTCCTGCTGACCTCGGAGGTCAAAGGAAGGAGCTTTTACTGAGGAATGTGTTGACTTAAGCGCCCATTAAAACATATACAAACGAACGCATATGTTAAGGTAGCCTGTGTGAAGAGAGGGCAGGTTTTGGAAACAATAACACAGGCTGTGTCTGAAGCACATGAGAAAGCACAGGCCTCGCTACGGACGGGACAGGCAACAGAGAGGCTGCCAGCCTCGACGAGGTGGGGGAGGAAGGCCTACCAACCCCGCTACAGAAATATCCACCTAATTGGGGGCAACACAGAGATGGGGCGGGTGGGAGGGGCAACACAGAGATGGGGCGGGTGGGAGGGGCAACACAGAGTGAGGGCGGGTGGGAGGGGTAACAGAGTGAGGGTGAGGGAGGGGCAACACAGGGTAGGGGCGGGGAGGGGCAACACAGTAGAGGCGGGTGGGAGAAGCAACACAGTAGGGGCGGGTGGGAGAAGCAACACAGAGTAGGGTCGAGTGGGAGGGAGGGAAAAACAGTGAGGGCAGGTGGGAGGGAGGGACAACACAGAGTGATCAGGGGCAACACAGAGTGAGGGCGGACGGGAGGAAAAATACAGATTGAGGGCAGGTGGGAGGGTAACACAGACAGACTGAAAAAGATACACTCTGATAGATAGCTTAAACCAGGGGGCTCAAACTTTTTTGGTAATGAAAGCTACTTATGTTCAATGAAAATCATTAGTGTTGTGGTAGTATCCCCATCAGACTAGATTACTTTAGTTGCCACCGCATGCAATATTACCAGCAGTGATCACCTCAGTGCATCAGACAGGGTTGCCAGGAGTAGTAATAATACAAAAAAAAAAAGGCAGTTATCTATTTGGAATGCACCTACATGGGTAATACAGCACAGTCATCAATCAATCAATCAATTATTTGTAAAGCACACTCTCACCCGTGAGGGTCTCAAGGCGCTGGGGGGGGCAGGAAGGGTGCTGCTAATGCTCAAACAGCCAGTTCTTGAGAAGTCTCCTGAAGGTTAGCAGGTCCTGGGTCTGCCGCAGGTGGATGGGGAGGGTGTTCCAGGTCTTGGCGGCGAGGTGGGAGAACGATATGCCGCCGGAGGTTGCTCTTCGGATGCAGGGGATGGTGGCGAGGGCGAGGTCTGCGGAGCGGAGCTGGCGGTTTTGGGTGTAGAAGGAGAGTCGTCTGTTGAGGTATGTGGGTCCGGTGTTGTGGAGTGCCTTGTGTGCGTGGGTGAGGAGCTTGAAGGTGATCCTCTTGTTGACGGGGAGCCAGTGCAGGACTCTCAGGTTGGGTGTGATGTGGCTGCGGCGAGGGTTGTCGAGGATGAGGCGTGCAGAGGCATTCTGTATTCGTTTCAGGAGTTTGGTCGAGGCTCCTGCGTAGAGGGCGTTGCCGTAGTCCAACCTGCTGCTGACGAGGGCCTGTGTGACCCTCCGTCTGGTTTCGATGGGAATCCATATGTAGATCTTGCGGAGCATGCGAAGGGTGTTGAAGCAGGAGGATGACACGGCGTGGACTTGCTTGGTCACGGAGAGTG
The DNA here is from genome assembly GCF_964204655.1 of Triturus cristatus. Lineage (NCBI taxonomy): Eukaryota > Metazoa > Chordata > Amphibia > Caudata > Salamandridae > Triturus > Triturus cristatus. The sequence continues at coordinate 710,997,382 of NC_140583.1, forward strand.
CCGAGTCAAGGATGAACCCCAGGTTGCGTGCGTGGTCGTTGGGGGTCGGTGCTGCTCCCAGAGTGGTCGGCCACCAGGAGTCGTCCCAGGCGGAGGGGGTGGAGCAGAGGATGAGGACCTCCGTCTTGTCCGAGTTCAGTTTCAGTCGGCTGTCCTTCATCCATTCGGCGACGGCCTTCATTACTTCGTGGAGGTTGGTTTTGGCGGTGGATGGGTCCTTGTTGAGGGAGAGGATCAGCTGGGTGTCGTTGGCGTAGGAGATGATGTTGAGGGCGTGTGATCGGGCTTTGTGGGTGAGCGGTGGCATGTAGATGTTGAACAGTGTCGGGCTGAGGGATGATCCTTGGGGTACGCCGCAGACATAGCTGCAATGCACCCCAGCACCAAGGTAATAATATTAGTAAGCCTCCCCAAAGTCACATGATTTATCACTCAAATATAATTTTTAAATATATTTTGGAACATCAACCATTTTTCTCCAACTATCAACTTAAGAGTTCTGATAATTTCACATATTGGTATTCAATACACGCCTTTTAATTTTGCGATACATACATTAATTCAACCAAGCAAAAACCTCTAACTTAGTAGACTGGGCTGCACATAGGAAAGCAACTTACTGGACAGTAACTCAGAAGTTAATTGTTGGAGAAGCCTGGCCTAAATAACGAAAAAAGTAGCCCCTACAAAATGAGCAGTGAAAGGGCACATGTGATGCGTCCATGATTCAGGAGAAGAGCAAACACAAATAAGAAGAAAGACTACAGCTGCAGACCAATAATAAGCAAGCAAGTGAGCGGGACAATGAAGCCAAGCAATTGTAAGCAATATGCAACCTTAAATCCCTTAGAAAACAATAGGTCTTGCAAGAGACAACGCATCCGCTGTCTGAGACGAGACCGAAAATAGAAGTGATCTCCCCAAGAAGGATCGTTGGAAGAGTGACATGAATAAATGTATTGAAGAGGTTTAGGTGTCCCAACGCCAATATCTCATAGGGTCTACATTATCACAGATGTCTAACTTTAATACTTCAAATCCCCCCCAAAAATAATTTACACATTATTCAACAATTATTTCACATCAAACAAGGAAAAACACCAACAAAGCAATAGCATACTTTCTATAAAGTTTTATTAATTGTGTAACATACGGTATGCAATTCTTAAATGCATTTTCATGCAACAATTCCAGAGTAAAACATATGAGAAAGGGCCATTAACCCAAAATTGTGTGCATACGGATACCCTTAGTTATCTAATTAGCTTATATATAGGAAGTTGCAACAAGGATTACAGACAGCTCTTGCCATTTTGAGTTATTTTCTGGAATGAGGCGCCACTGGAGATATCTGGCAATGGACACAGTCACCAGAATATGGCACTTGTCAACCTGTGCAGCCGTATTCGAAGCATCTAGAAATACAAGACCAAAAACATCCTGGTTCGATTCATCAGGAAAGCTTATTATGCAAACATGCCTTGAATTGTGAGCCAAAAGTGAGACACTAAATACCTGGACAATAAGAGGGAATGGAAAAAACTGAGGTTCTCTTCATGATTATTTTACAGGAGCACCGCCCATGCTACAGTGTTGAACGAGGCACAAAGAAACTTCTCTAATTGGCTCAGGAAGAGTCTGGACTTCTTTATGCTCACTACCCACCTGGATTCTCGAAGAAGACCGCAGACACACTGGGCATCCCAAAAGAAATTTAAAAGGAGCCAGCACTGACCAACCATTCGTTGAGGTAAGGATGTAGTAAGATCCCTCAGGGATAGAGCAATCCCACCAACGGTACTGGATCATGGAAACACAATTTGTTTGGATTGTTAATTCCAAGAAGTAGGTTCCTTAGAAACACCAAGAACCCAAGCATATGAAGAAAAAGTCATCCAGGCGATGAGATGGAGGAGATGGATGTTGCATCTATAGTTTGAACTGCTGATTCGAGGAAGGAGGTGACATCCATCCCTTTACTGGAGTGCAAGGAACCCATCACTACACTACCCTGAAAGAATAATATCCATCTTAAAGGAATGGATTTTGCTAATGGAATTCTGGATGAAGACTGTTGTGGTTCAAAAAGGGATGCTTTAACAGCATTGTATTCTGGGAAGCTTTTCCTTTCAGTGAGCGGCTGATATCAATACAGCTGACGAAGCCCTGACTAATACCATATCAAATGCCAGATCTATCATGAATGGCATTTAATTTACTGCCATGGCTTAGACAGGTCCAGAATTGTTTCTTTTCCTCAATCAAGAATGAATTAAGACTTCACTTAGAGTGTGGAGGGAACAAACAACCCTTTAATTTCTGGAAGAAACTGTAAATATGGAGCAGAATCCACTGGCTCAATTTCCCCCACGACTTTATTCTAATGCATGCCTGAATGTATATGGCATTTCAATAGCGCAAGCCCATCCAAAATACAGTGGAGCACTGTACATGGTCAAAGATAAGAATGAAGTAATTGAGCTATAGGAAAGCGAGCTGGGACGTGGACGGTTAATAGACTGTAATGTTGTTTCTTTAAAATGGAGAGTCTTCAACTTTTTCCGATATTGGAGCAGTGCTGGGGTTGTCCTGTTCGATCTGGGGATGCTCCCAATCCGGGATGCATTGATGGAAAAGGTCTTCTGTCTTGTTTTTTCTTTTTTTAGACTGCTTAGTCTAAGTTGGATAGTGTCCTGGCTCCACGTGTGGCAGGAACCAGCAGAGATGGTGAGCTTGTGTGCAAGACACTCAGGAGTGCCAGTCGTAATGGCTTTACAAATGCATCAGATGATTTTGAAGATGGTGCGGCTAGCAGGGGAACTAATTGAGTTTCATCAGGATAGTGGTGATGTGGGCATATTTCTTCTGGACCTGCATGGGAAGTGCTGCAGCGTGTACTATACCGTCAGGGGTGCCAGTGTCGAGTCTTGACGGCCATGGAGCAGGGTGTTACACCACTCAGATGCAAGAGTATGAAGGCTTGAACAGTAGTTCTGAGGTGCTTTGTGAAATAAACATTTTAACTTTCTTTAGACAAGAGAGCTGGTACCAGTCTGTCTTTGGTTTTTAGGCAATGTGTCCCTTGAGGGGGGGAGGTTGGTGTTCAGGGTCAGTCCAAGTGACTTGGCATTAAGTGAAAGTTGGGGTCTGATGCAGTCATGGCTCATATTATTGAGCCAGGTTTGTACTGAATCTTCTGCGTTGTCCATGGCAAATAATTTGTCTTGGTTGGGTTGAACTTCTGCTAGGTGCTATACATCCAGGTCAGGACAATTCGTAAGGAGTGATTGAGTTCTCTTTCAAGTGCCCAAACATTTCTTGAGAAACATCTCGCTTGACAATGTTCTGAAGATTGACAATGTTCTGAAGATTCCGCCTCTGGTTCTACATCCAAGGAGTCATCATCCAACACTTGATCAGGTTCACTATATTGTGTCACCATGGATGAGGTGGTTCGAGAGGGAACCTCTTGTCCAAGAGTACATCTGCAGTCGCTTCAGCCAAGAGCTGCATCTGCTCTGCAGACATAGGTGCTAAATTACTGCATCAACAGTGAGATGCATAGGCACTTGAAATGGCCCACCCACAGAAACTTTCACAGCAGTACCACTCACTCCACTGGAGCATGCACGACCACAGAGCAATCCCAAGGGATTTTGTATGCAATGCTACAACATTTTAGGTTTATGCTGGCACATTCCTCTATCCTCATTCGGTGGACCCAGCATAGGATCATGGAGTAAAATCTGCGTCCTCTTCTCAAAAGCTTTCATTCCATTCCCAGGAGATCAGCAGCACCACAACCAAGGAAACAACTTGCTTTTAAATACTCACCCTGGTGGAGATTAGGCATCTGTACTTGTGCTTCTGCAGCGGTCTCTGGTTCTCAAATTTGCAAGGCAGCAAGAAACCTCACGTTTCATGGCCATGTCCCTTAGCTTCTACTTCCTGCCCTGTCACCTTCACTTTGCAGCTTTACCCGCAATCATGGCTTGATCGGCAGTGATCTCAATTAGGGGCCAGTCTGATACCACACATTCCAGATGAGGCATACGATCTTACAATCTGTCCCCCATGGAGAGGCGGCTGCATATAAGTTTGGCCATAAGCCAAGAGAGCTCAGTCTCTCAATGGAAGACACACTTCCTGTAGCCTTGACTTTGGAAAAAATAACTTTGCAGTGAAACTTTAACATAAATGAGATTGTTGAGCGAAATTACCTAAAGACCAGATAAGGCACGTGAAATCTCTATTACCCTAGACTCACAGAGACAGAATGAAAACAGACATCAGTTGGGTAAGTGCTGCTCTCCATAGTCTCATTCAGGGGAGGGATACATTTTAACCAGGCAAGCAGGAGCCAGTCTCAGAGGGCAGGATAATCTCATAGTTACAGACTTGGTCAAGAAAGAGAAAAATAGTGGCAAAGCTCTTTCCAAAAAGAGCTAAAACGTGAAAAAGTCACAGGAAAAAGAAAATCCACAGAAAAGAACATGCAAAGCTTTAGACATGTAGACTGTTGCACACAAAAAACACACACACACACATATATATATATATATATTTTTTATTTTTATTCTGGCGTAACACTTGTTTATTCAGTGACATTATTCCTCTGCTGATCTTCAGTTTGAAATAGAGCCTGCATTCTGGCATATTTAGTGTGGGAAGGTACCCCAACACAATACACTTCAAGACAAACAAGTTGGTTTGACATTTTGCATGGAGCTCCAAAACAGAGGGAAAGCGCTTGTGAAGCTGTTTATACTTTCAGTACTAAAAAGAAGCTTGCTGCTACTGATGGCCATGTAAACACATCTCTTACCATCTTTGCAGGTTCTTCCATCCTCCAGCAGCTGCACTCCGGTGGGACAGGCACAACTGTAAAAGGGATCTCTTGGAGACAGCAGGCATAGGTGTGAGCAACCACCATTTTGCTCTTCGCAGGGTGAAGGAACTGTAAGACACAAAAGTCAGATACAGTCAGTCACAAAAAAAACCCTCAACCATATCAATCATAACATTGTTGAGAGCCTCTGCTTCGAGTCGCTAAACCTTGAAAAATGTAGTTATTAACCTCTTCGCCTCATTTCAGAATATACATTTTGTAATGAACAATTGTAATTCCTGTACTATATTCATACTCATGTAATGCGCTCTGATACCCTCGGGTCTAGCCAGCGCTATATAAAACCTTAAATAAATAAAAGGGGACAAACAGAATCGTGAGGTTGATGAAGTTGTTACACAGATGCCTTCACCTTGAGCAATATTTAAGTGAAAAAAGTCACGGAGAAAAAGCATTGGTAAAGCCAATATGACTTGATCTGACTGCTAGCAATTTGGCTTTGTCAATGCTTGTTTTGTCATGGTGTTGCAAAACGTATTTTCGGCAAAACACTGGCTAGAATCAAAAATATATTTTTGTTCTTAAAAAGCACACATTGCCATAATCCATGGCCCTTAAAAGAACTACTTTGTGTGTGGATGTGCATCTTGTGATACGGCTAAATGTCATCATTCAATGTGAAGTTAGCCAATGACTGAAGTAGGCTGATCCACTGCCTCATGCTATAATGGGTAGAGGAAAAGGGTGAATGACAAAATAAAACACTGGGTGAATAAGACTGGATGAAAGCCCCATACCAGATGTAAATTATACATTCAATTTGAGTAAATTCAAAAGGCCTAGCTACAGTCAGACCTAAACAAAAATAGGACTTTTCAGTGAACATTCTGACACGCGCCCACTGGCCTTTGGGGTGAGAGCTCTTGATAAAGGGTTGCAGGAGGTCAGTTAGTGCTTCCCTTGTGTCCTTAAACCTGCAGTTCTTTTTGAAGCTCTGGAAAGGGGTCGACTGACAATCAGGCAGTGCCAGACGGGCTTGTCTCATAGGTCAGTGTGTGAGCCGGTAGTTGGAGTGCTTGTCGGCCTGCTTTATGTTATACTGGGCCAGTTTTTACTGTTAATTTCTAAGGTATGAACACAAACAATGCCTGAAGCAACCACAAATGCACTCAGTCTTCGATACCTTGCAAAACACTTATCAGCTTCTTTCCGATATTTGAGGAGAGCAAAAATGATTATTGGAAAGCTTAAACCATTCTGAGCCCTCATCACCACCTCTACAGACTGGGACAGACCACATGAAACTCTGCCTTGGTGCTGCTCCTACTGGATTAATCCAGATCTGTCCGACATATCACCTCCAGAAGGGAACAAAAGCAACCTCAGATGGGGTCTAGCCTTGCAGACTTTGTTGGTGAGGTGCAGCTTGAGACCAGAGGCGCACAAGCACAAGGTGTCTGTCACTTGGCATTGAGGAAAATCAAGAATGTGAGGAGATGAATGCTTCAATTAATTTCAGTTACTGGCAATCACTCTGAGCCGCATTACAGTCCTTCATTTTTTGCTCAGTGTGCCCCTACAGATCACGATATGCAAATACATCCTGGTCCCGCTCCAATAGGAACATTCTGGTTTGAATTGCCAGGCCTTTTATTCTAAAAACGTCAGACTGTCAGTCGTACCAGGCAAACCAGCAGCAAATCTGTGCATCGCCTGGAGACTGGCAAATGCTTGAGATCGAGATACTCTAGCAGGGGAGGTACACTTTTATTTCCAGCCTGTGGAACTTTCTTTCTTCCTTCATCTGCATTGGCTGTGACTAGTGCAGGGTTTGCCTCCGCTCCATAGGGGTCTTTATCTCGCACCCTATGCTAATAGTTGTTTGGTGTATCCTATCTCTTATGGAGAGGGCGCATTGAAATATACGAGGGACTATTTAATATTTGGAGAGAGCGCTGAATCATTACACAATGAATTCTTCATCTCAACCGTGTTCTTTATAAAAAATCTATATTTTTTAGGTCTGGGTTTTGAGACTGCAAAATGGACTTGTTGGTAATAAACATGAGTGGTCTTATGAGTCGTCCTTCCAACCATTTGTTTTTTTGGACCAGCCTCTTTCGGCCTTTGGCTTGAGACGGTCAATCACATCTTGGGTCTGCCCACTGGAGTATTCATGTATCAAGTACTGGTATTGTCTGTTTCGGGTCATCTGGGAGCCCGAGTGCTTGCACTGGACTGCATGAGGGACTACTTTACTTTAAATTGGTAGGACGTTAATTTTGTCCTTTATGTGTTTGCATATTTATTTTAGTTTTTATTTTTGTATTAATTTGTTTAATACTCTTTTCGATTGATATTAACTCGGTTATTTCATCATTTGTACAGTGAGACTGGTTGGTCCTTGCACCCTGTCCCTCAAGGGGACGAGGTGAGTGGGTTAAAATGTTTTAAACAATCAAATATATAAAAGGGTACAAAGTAGACCTCCCAGAGATAACTCTTGAGCCACCTTCCTTCTCCCAATTTCTCGGACCCACTCCCAACCTGGACGACAATAAGCGCACCTAGAGCACACACTTCTGCACACACCATACACGTGTATTGCTGTGAGGACATACACATTCTCAACACACCTACCGTCTAAAAGCACAGGTCCAGGCAGCCATTCCTGTAGCTGACTGAGGGTTACAGTAGAGGGAGTGAATGTGACAGGATCCCAGCTGGGCTGCGGCACTGAGCCACATCCAGCAGAAAGGTCGCCCTCACTGAAATTAAGGGTCTCACAGCTGCTCAGTGGCAACACATGCAAACAAGTGAGAGACAGAAACACTCTACAAGGGGAGAAATTAAAGTTACAAGGAAAGAAGCAAGCAGAACGCAGAGGCATAGGAGAAATAGAGAGGAGGCGTGGCGCGCACACAGAAACGCCACCCTCCAACGTAGAGTCATGTAACTATTGAACAACCCTTCCTGCAATCCGTGTGCAATGCATAGACTCCATCAGCAGACCTCAGGCTCATAATATGTTTTTCATCGCTCACAGCAAGGAGGAAATGCAATTTAAAAAAAAATCCACCTTCCAGAAGGCTTCAGAGAAAACACAAGCATAAACAAATATAGCCCAGTAATACGTATTTACAAGCACAGTGAACGAAAAAAGCTCTGTCTCTTGTCTTCTTACAGCAGCCCAGGTGGAGTATCTCAGTAGAGCTCTCAAGAGCCTCCATTATTGAAGTGGAGAGGCAGGGCCATCTTGATCGCATAGCACGCCACATACACGGCCCTGTCTACAAACAGGGTGGCATCAGAAAAATATAGACCCATTGACAATAGGGGAGCAGCTAAGCTGAAAATCCATCCAAAGGCCATGTCGAAGAATACCAAGAAACAATCAACATCCACGACTAAATGTAAGCTGTCCCCTTCCCAAAGCCCACCTGATGACCATATGTCATTTTTCAGTAGCAAAATCAATTAGTTTTGGCCTATCTTGCCCAAGCCCTTGCCAGTATAGGCAATACCATAGCTCTTGTTAAGGGGCTGCTCTACAGCTTTGATTTGGTAAGGTCGTTGGAACATGGTCCAAAAAGTGCAAAGCTCTCACTGGTGAGAACGAGGTACACAAAGTTATCTAGATTTAGATTGAGCATTTAGATCAGTGGTTCTTAACCTGGGGTCCGCAAAGCCTAATCAGGGGGAGCGTGACTGCCTGGGAAATTAAATAGTATTAACTAATTAAGGAAGGAATTGTGAAGGAATTTGAAATTGGAGGCTAAAAATTACGTCAGTATATTCAGATTGATTCATGGGAGCAGTGCAAGTGCATCAAACAAAATATATTAAGGATGAGGAGTGGCCTCATTTAAATTTAGAAAAGTTCCAACCTTCCAATTAAAATTACTTTTTTTTAAACTTGTTTGTAAAATAAATAAAATATTTCATCATTTGTGTACATGTTTGATGAATGCCTGTTTATGTATTTTTTGTGGTTCCAATCACTGAAAATGCTTAGGCTGGGGTTCCAAGGCCTACAACCAACAAATCAAAAATGGGGAGAATACGACAGACAATCACATTTGTCTTTTTACAATCACCAATCTTCCTGGATCGCTGTTCATTTTATGGGATATCTAAAATTCATTAATTTCAATTGTAATCTTCAGTGTCCTCCAGATTGCATGTCTAATTAGGTTTCAACGCATTTCGGTGATTACCCTGTATTTTAGGCCACCTTCTTCAGGACAATAATTTGTCTCCCATAGTGCAATTTACAACCAGTCTTACCTTAAAATCTCTTCTTGCTACATGCAATCTTGTCATGTGTTCTTATAATCGCACAAGATGCTCCCCGTAATGGAATCCCAGGAGTGTCTAAGAGATCTTATTACCCAAGGGGGCGCAACTATTTGATAGTTTCTCCTTTTCTTCTTCTAATTTTAATACTCTTGACAGGAAAGATACTCAATAAAGAATATATAAGCCTGGTATTACGTTGTTTTCATAAAAGTTCTAATTTCACTCGATTTCTAAACTTTGAGAACCTTACTGTTTCGGTGGGACGCGTCTGTCGTCCTCTATCTCACTTCGTCTCGGGATTGTTTCTATCTCTCATCTGTGCCCTCGGTGTTGCTTCTCCAGACACCCATGCCTTCTGTGTTGCTTTTGCACAACCATTTCCCATTTTGCTCCCCCGGAGTTGTTTTTTTCCCCCCTTACTCTAAAAAAAAAAAAACTTTAAAAATGCTTTGGAAGATTTTTTCTGTTTATTTATCAATTTAACTCTGATTAGTAAATAAGAAGAAAAAAGTGCCTGTGTCATTTAGTGGGCAAACGCATGCGTAGGCTTTTTTAAAGTCTATTTTAGCTATACAGCATACCTTCGGGGATGCTGTACAGCAATGCTACAAACCATTGGCAAATCCAGTAGGTTTTAAAGACGAGACCTACTGGCTTTGTAATGGGCATAATTACTCCTTATATTATGTATTTATGAACACTTCGAACATTGGCATGCATCCTAAAGAATGGTTCGTTAATACACCGCATTTTCTCAATGTTTTATTTTCATGCATCTATCCCATTCCCTCCAGCCCCCTTTAAATCACTTCTTTTGCTTCTCTTTATCTCCTTTCTTCCATTCGTTTTCCGGTCCTTTTCTTTCATGACTTGATCACGCTCTCGTACCATTGTTTATTCCCTATTTCTTGCCTGCCTTTCTCTCTCTCCAAACTCTTCCTCTCATTCACCTCTCAAGAAAAGACATCAAAGTGTTTGTGAGGGAAGGTTTACCCAGCACTATTGTACAACCCCTTCACACCTGGTTGCGACTAGTGTGAATGTTTATCCAAGTTCCCCCAAACCCACCAGTTCCTCTAAAAACTATGGTATGAAGAAGACGACTTACAGTATGGCTGTCTCTCTTGGCTCAGCACCTGGATGTCCATGGGGGAATACAGCGAACTCAGTATTTCCCGCTTTTTTTCTCCAGTTCTTTTGTTACAAGCATGGATAGAGCGCGTCTGCCAGTCCGTCCAGTACAGGGTTTCCCCAGACAACGTTAGTGCAAATGGATGAGTGAGGCTGCCCTCCACCACCTTCTGCCTAGATTTGGAAAAAAGCAACATTATTTTTCTTTCATAACATGAAATATGCTCAGATACAGCCTAATCAACATATTTGTATACAGGAAAATGAACTGAGATTGCAGACACATTCTTACAAAGAAAAAGTGGACCATGTTTCTACCACTGTCTTCTTAAAGACAAACTTACTTTCCAATGGCAACAATCATTCTGGTGGGTACAGAGTATTATTTTCTGCTGGATACATTTTCTGACAGATTCTTCACCTTATGAATGAGTACCAACGCAATAGCTTCTGGAGGCTGAACTGAACAGTGCTGAGTGACCAACTCCTGCAGCACAGCCCTTGCAAAGTATTCATCCCTGCATGCTCTGGCTGAAAGGCAGAAATATTTAGCAAAAGTATGCAAAGAAGACTATGTGTCTGCCTAGCAGATGCCAGAACACCTTTGGTGAAAACTATGGAAGCAGCCATAGCTGCAGCTAAATGGTCATGAATGTCCTCTGGAAGGCATTTCTTCCTAAAGGGTAGCTCAGCGTTAAATTGTGGATTTGGCCACGGCTCTGCCTTATTTTATTTTTTTATAGCTCGTAAAGATCTGCGCATCCAGTATGTTCTGCAGAGTACAATGATGTGACAGGACACTACATGTTTCGGTTCTTGTCAATACAGCTGTTCCTCCTCCTTAGCAGGATAAGAGGAATAAAGGAAGATGAAATGTTAATTGTCTGGCCAACGTGGAAGGTATCAAACAACTATAGGGGGAGAGGGAGCTAATAAAAGGTCAAGAACCCTTGCTTCCCAGAACAACTATGAAAATATTAAAGGGGTATCTATTCCTGTGGTACTTTATCTCAGGTTAGATATGTGGTAGAGGGGGGGGGGGGGGGGGGGGGTCTTCCTCAATAGGAAGTAATGCCCTTAAACCTGTGAGGGTGTCATACTTCATCATAGGGCTTAGCTCCTTGCTGGGTCGGTTCTGCAATGCCCCATGGGCCTCGGGTGAGGGCTCTTTAGCTAAGATCTTTTAGAAAAATAAGCCGTGATGGTGAGTGCGTGGGAGATAACTTAAGTGGTGAATTAAAACGACCTAAGGGTACCATAAAGTTATATTTAATCTGGGGTCTCCTGGGTAAAGATAAAAGGTGTGTGTAGATTGTTCTCTTCTAGTTATGAAGAAAGGCAATCCATCAACATGTATAGGTCATTGATGGACCCCCAAACATGTATTGTCCTGTCACATCATCTCTCACTGGAGGCCTAAGAGTTACAGCCATAGTGACGGAGGGGGGCCGTCTCCAGATTTGAGTTTTCAATTTGTGGATCTCATCACCACAGTCCAGAACATAAAGTGTCTTCATTTTTGTGTCATATACTTCCCTTCAAATGTTTCCATAGGGGATGCCTTCTAGATCAGCTGATTTCAAAGGATGTGGTACATATTTATGTAAATTCTGTTTCTGTTTCAAGTACTGCGGAGATAATCCCGATTGTCCCAGACTGGGCATGGAAGATCTGATTTGTTGACTTGTTGACAGTCCAAATTCACTCTCTCCCGCACAGAGGACCTGCTTTCACAGCAACATGGTCAACTCACTCTTCCCAATCCTCAAACCCTGCAGGTGATGGAGAATAAGGGGTTTTAGCTTGCGACTATCTGATGAAGAAACAAACGTTACTTGGGCAACCAGAAAGCCCGATAGTCTATGCAGGCTGCAGTTACAAATCTGTTTGATGGAGAGAGTGCAAAGTCCTAGATCACCTTTCTGCTTTCAGTGACAATAAGACTTAGCTCAGGGACAGCATCTCCAACTTGTGCAACCAAATAATCAAATTCAAAAGATGGAGATCCAGAGTGGGTATCAGACCTCCATCCTTCATGAGGTCCAAGAAGTAAAGTTATTAGAATACCATGCACTTACCTTCCAGATGGACCACCTCTACTGTCCTTTTGTCCAGCAGGGCAAGGACCTCTGCCTACAAAATGGAGGTGTGCACTGGAGAGCATTTCATGGTAGAAGAAGAGCAGTTCATGAGGGAGGGACAGGAAGGGTAGGACATAGCTCTGAAAATTAGCTGGATGATGCAGTGGTCCATTATGATAGTCTTTTAAATAGTGTAAAAATGGGACCCGCTGCCCATCGGAAGAGGATGGTTGGGGGGCATAAGAAAATGCGAAGGCTGGACCTGCTGCTGTTCGTCATGGCCGTGTTGGTGGTAGTGCTTCCATTCTACAGCTAGGCCCAGCAAGTGAGTCCTAGCCCTCCTATTTTTGGAGCAGGCCAGAAGGATTCTTCCTTTTAAGTCAACAGCTGTTCGCCATTAAAATGCATTTCCATTTCTTGGGCATTTACACGGAAGCCTGTAGAATAAGAAGTTTGCTCAGTGCAACAGCCATGCATATAGGCATGGATGAGTGAGAAGACAAAAAGTGAGAGTCATACTGAGCAGCCCTTTGGCATATGGTTATCGGTCTGTGGACTGCTGGGCCCAAAAAGGTTTCCCATGCAGCCACAACAGGACCTAAGAAAACCTCAGTAAATAGTAGCAACGGCAATTCCAGTTTGGAAATGAGTTCCAAGAACTCAGTCAAAATGTTAGACGTTGCCCTCACAGAGGGCAAGGTCAACTGCATGGCTTTAGTGGCTTTTCATACTACAATTATAAATGAGAAAGCTGGACTAGAGGAGTGAGATATTTCCCTTTCTGGCGAAGTCTTCAGGGCACTTGTATTCTGCAAGTCCAGATATAAGTCAGCATTAGAGTTAATCCGTAGAAATTATCCGGCAATGCGAGAACATCAGTCTGAAACGAACCAACTCTTCCAAGCAGACAAATCTCTGAGCCCTAGGATGAATATGTCAAGAGAACATCGTTGAAATTCACCTTAACGTTTACTCTTGACACATGAATAATTTCTTGAAACATAAATGGCATTCTAGGAGGCATTATAGTCAGTTCCATAGGCAGCATCTGCATCAGTGTCAAAGAAGGCTCTGACCGAAAGGGGGATGGGAACCTGGCTGACTTCATCTTCCTCTTAGGTGCCAAGGCCAATGTCCATGGAGGTGCGGCATCAGGACCATCGAAGATGTTGTACCGGTAGGAATGTGCTCCCCTTTGCAGGGCAGCAAAGATAGCACAGGTACTATCCTGAACAGCTAAGGCATAGCCAGACAAAGCTTCAACTGAAGCTGTGGTGAAATAATCGAGCTGGAAATTCCGGTCTCTTTTTCAGCATTGAGATCTTATTCAACAAAGAGAGTCTGGCATCAAAACTCCAGATGGTCCCAGTAGCAGGAGAAGCTCCTTGAAGAAGACAACTGACTTGCCTAGGGATTAGGGACCTCTGACTACTTAGCTTCACATTTGCCAATGCCACTGGATGCATGGAGGCACAGGAATTGCAGGCTGTGTCATCATGATCCCAGACACCACATGCAGAGGTCATGCAGGTCCGATGAAGACATCTTCTTGAGGCACCTACAACAAGGCTAAACCATTAAAGCGAAGACATTTGACCTAGTTGCTAACGAAATGCGGAGGATTGTTGTCAATGAGGAACAGAGATAGCGAGAGCTTTTGGCCCACGTCGATGACAGAAACTGATGCTTCCATGCAAGTTGGATTCTAGTATACTCTAGTGTTGCCGTGTACTGAGATGGAGTCTCAGCTTAAGATGCATGGTGCCACCTAGCTGCGTTACATAAATATTGCAGGGGAAAGGATAATTTTTAAAGGAGAGGAATCTGCAGGAAAATGTAACCATCCGAAACATCCAAGAGAAGTGTTGGGCGCGTTCACAGCCCATAGAGTGAATACAGCATGTCTCAAAGACAGTGCATGCATGCTGCCTAGGTTCGACCTATTTATTTAAAAGGTTTTATATAGCGCTGGCTAGACCCGAGGGCATCAGAGCGCTTTACAATGGTTAGGCGAGGACAACAATTGCAATATAACATTTGTCCAAAAAGGTAAAATGCAGGACAGTAAGAACAATATGCATAGGACACTTATAACATGGGCAAGAAAATAATAAAAATAATTAGGTCATAACAAGTATTGGATAATTCAACTAGGGAGGAAAGTCAAGGATTAGGGGGGGGATATAGAAGGAGGGAACTGAGGAGGGTGAAGGGAGAGGAGATAGCATAGAGAACTAGAGGGGGGAGGTTATAAATATATGAAAAAATGAGTAGGAATAATGGGGCAGGGCCATAGTACAGTCGGGGGCAGGTTGAGACACCATGCTAGGCGGCAGTGGTTAAGGACCCCAGTATTTATTGAGAAGGTGCAGCTTGAGGTCTTTTTTGAAGCAGAGGTAGGAGGGGTTGCAACGAAGATCTTTAGGGAGTGAATTCCAGATAGTAGGCGCATTTCCGGAGAAGGAGCGTGATTTGAGTAGATTTCTTGTTTAACAAAGGAGGAACTAGTATGAGAGCATTGGTGCTCCTCATTTCTCTAGCGCAGCCAGCTTTGTGGAGTTTATCTGAAAGATACAGTGGGGTGTGACGCCCGGCCAGATTCTTTCTGCTCACCTGAATGCCACAAGGACTACCATGACCAGGGGGCTCTACGGGAGGAGCTGCGTCACACTCTGTGCCATCCGGGGCTTAAAGCCCGCTACCGTCTCCCGCAGCCCGGGCTAAGCCCTGGCCAAGGGCGGGCCCATCCTAGCCCGTCAGAGACTAGAAGAGGCTGGGCTAGACCACCCCATCAACGTCTGAACCGTAAGACTCTGACTCATAAGTACTAAAGGTTCATTGTGTACTTTACCTGCCCTGGGGTGGTAACATGAGCAAGCGTAAAGCAGGAGTTGGCATGGGGGTTGTGGGTAAACTGGATGCTTTTCTCTCTAGGGCGGAATCGCCGCTAATGCATGAGATCCAACTGACTGAGCGCAGGCTATCATTAGAGCCACCAACCCTTAGCTCCAATATTCCTTCTACCCAATAGTTCCGATGGAACTACTCCGAAGCCCAGTCAGCTGTCTTCAGCACACTTTCCTTACTCCCCTCCCAGCCCAGACAGTCCACCCAGTACTTCCATGGTCACTACCAGCGGTCAGAAGTCCAGCCAGGAAATAAATGGCGGACCACCACAAAAAAAGGAAAGCTTGAGGGCCACAAAAGACAAACCCTTTGCCTCCTAGAGCAGACAAGCGTAAAATAGATGTAAAAGGCATCACAGGCAGTTCACAATCTAAGAATGCGCCTACCAGTACATGCCCCCCTACTTGCCCCCCTATTGGTACCATAGACTCACCCCACTAACGTGGACAAGCTCTGCACACGGATTGAACAGAAACTTTCAGCTTTGATTGACCCACTATATAAAAGGCTGACTTTGATCGAAGACAGGCTCTGTAAAATAGAACAGGGTATTTGCAGCAGTCCCCCTAATAACTTGAATTGGCAGAAGGATGGCAGGTCTATAACACAACCAGCGCGGAGAGACGTAGCCATGCCAAAGGGTGCCCGGGCTAGTGCATGTCCCCTCCCCCTACCCTCAGTAGGTATAACTACAGATGTAATCCAAAATACCAATTTACCCCATGGGGGCGAATCTCTACCATCGACATCGCAGCAAGGGAAGCAGTGTATTCGCACTTGGCCCTCTATGCGCCCTGCTGATGACACTCAGAACAAACATGACTTCCTTCATCTCCCACCGGAAGCTCGACCACACACAGTTGTTTTGGCTAATGTTCCAGTGCTCCCCGATAATGCCCGGGAGCACTGGTCTACATTGAGAAATAAGGCACTACACTTGCTCAGTAACAGGACCGGCATAAAGGAGCATCTTTTTAGTGAATTTAAAATGGTTCATAGAATTCCCTGGATCGGGAAATCTCACAAGTCTCTATCTGATGACTGTGTGGTCTTGAGCTTTCGGTCACCAATGCTGGTTCTGCATATTCTAGAGTGCGCTGGTAATAGTTTCAATAGTTTCAATATCAAGGCGGACGATATTAATATCCTTCCCCTGGGTTTCTTTTATCAACCAAATAGTGTTTGGTGCAGTGAGAGTAGAGGGATAACCCAAGCATATGGCCATTATAACCAATCTGTTACCACAAGCAATCGCTTTGAGATTCTAACTTCATTAGAAGACATAGATTGACTTGCAACATTGGGGGGGGGGGGAAGAGGGACTCCTCCCTCTGGAACCCAAAACCCTGGGAGTCATTTACGGACTGACCCAGGTCTGCCCATGTATGACCCCGTTGGACTGACAAAGTATGGGGCCACGGCTGAGGTGAAGGCTGTGTATACCTGCAGTTCAGATATAACTGAGGGAGTGTGCATAATGGAGGTGGAGAAGAGAACTGGTGCGGAGGAGATAGGTGTTATTAGTTTCCTGCAAGTAAATACCACTATATCATCTAATACTTCGGGCTTGATATCACCAGCTAATGATCATTTATCTGCTTTGCAGGGGAATAATAGTAATGTAATCCAAGGACCTTCAAACCCACACGTCAATATTTTCCTGGAATATAGCAGGCTTAGCACCAAAAACCATCTTGACTGACTGGTTCACTTATATCGACAGCCACGATGTTTGGGTATTTCAAGAAACTTGGTTCCTGGCCCAAATTTAACATCCAGGTTTCCTAAACTTTTCCAAAGCAGCAGCAGGGGGACAGAAGGGAAGACCCAAGGGAGGTTTCACTTGCTGGGTCAGACAGCAAGCGGGTTCTATGGTGGAAGAAGTATACATTGATAGCCCGGACATTATGGCCCTGCGCCTCCGGAAGGCGCATGAGCTTGATGTCCTGATTGTCAATGTCTACGCCCGAGGGTTGCCTGGGGGGGAGGAGATCCAACGTAGTTACCCTCCTTGATGGCTTTCTCGAATGCAATCGGGGAAGCTGTAATTTGATACTAGCCGGTGATTTTAACTGCTCTTTTGAGCCGCTGGATAATGACGACAGCTTGCTTAGCACTGAGGAGGATGCTCAATAGAACATCCCGCAATTAGAGTTATGCCCTATTAGTAAATGGACTGAAGCAGCGCTTCAATTAAAAGGGCTGTGCTTGGAAAGGGGACTGAGGGCAACGAATGGGAGGTCACAGTCTGATAGAAAGGGCGTACACACCTTTAACAATGGTCTGAGAAGTAGCCGTATAGATTATATATTTTTAAATGTCGAATTATGTTCCTCACTCTTAGATATGGTGATGCAGGAGCGGACAGAAAGCGATCATAACCCGCTGGTACTTCACTTATTGGCGCCAGGTCTAAGAGGTTGTAATGATAATGCTGTTGAGTATGTTACAGCTGATACCAAGCTCACAAATGACATGAGGAGAGTTAGATGGGCTAGGATTTCCTACAATGTCAGGGAACTGGAACAGATTAAGGCATTGGTAGTTTGATCTATAAACATTCTTTATAGTTGCGACTCTCAGGAGGGCATCAACCAGACTATTGTTCAGAACCATAATGATTTTTTTTTCCAATTAAAACTATTTTTTATAAAAACGTATAAACCTAGGAAAAATCCCTGTGCTAAGGCAGCTCTCTGGTATAATAAATCCTGCAGGGAGGCCTATAAGCTACTATTAAGGGCCGTTAAATATAAAGCTATGGGCGACATGAAAATGGCCACGACCAGGTACAAGACAACCCAATTGCAAGCTAAGAAAGACTGGTATGAGACACATTGGAAAGATTTGCTTGACGCCAGCGAAGGGAAAAACATGGTCATATTTTGGCAACTTGTTAAAGGGGGAGTGGCGAACTAAATCAGACTCCTATCAATCAGGTCTCTCCCGAACTGTGCGTTTCTCACTTTGAGGCACAGTTCACTACCATTAACCTTAGCGACGAACCACTCCAATGGGCCACTTCAAGTACCACCTTATGTTTTACCAGTGCTGAGGTAGAATTTGTACTTTGTTCGATTCCGAGAGGTAGGGCCCATATATAAAGTTACTTGCCAACGCTATGGCCAGTGGTGCTCCTATTCCAGATACTTGGGCAGGTGCTGAGATCCTATCTATATATAAAAAGGGCGATCGCTCACTACCAGGCAACTACAGGCCAATAAGCCTCATAGACCCAATTCAGAAGGTAGTGGACAGGATGGTTTTAGGAAGAATCCAGGCCTGGATGGAAGAGTTGGATATTTTAACACCATTGCAGGCGGGGTTTCGAGCCCATACAAGTACTATAGACCAGTTTTTTAGGTTTGTGCTTATTTACTGGAGGGTAGTTATTATTGGAGGGGGCTCAATCTACGCGGCATTTGTTGATCTCAAATCCGCGTTTGATTTAGTCCCTCGTACCAAAATGTGGAGAACTTTTATGGATGTGGGGATGTCGTTGGAACTGCTGTCCTTCCTTGTAAAACTGCACGAATCAAACTACACGCAGGTTCGCCGGGGAACGCAGGGGAAGGTCACCGATAGGTTTGCTGTCAACAAGAGGGTTAGACAGGGGGCGTTTTAGCGCCAACCTTGTTCTCTCTATTTGTAAACAGAGTTGTTCAGTATTATACCACCTATCCTACAGATGCTCCAACGTTAGCGGGTATGAAGATACAACTACTCATGTTCGCAGACGACACCTTAATCATATCTAAGACCCAACAGGGACTCCAAGCAGCACTATCTCGCTTTGAGGTGTTCTGCCAAGGTCATGAGTTAGTGGTAAATGTGGAGAAAACAAAGTTTATGGTGCTCCACAAGCATAAAGTCATAAAAGGGAGAGTGTACATGAACAACGTCCCCTTGGAACAGACAGATGTATTCACATACCTGGGGATAACGCTAGGTAGGAGACTGAACTGGCAGCCCCAGATTGATATGCTGTCCCTAAAAACATGCTCAACTGGCTGGTGTATTAATAAAAAAACAGAGGCTTTCACAGTCCAAACCTATCGCCCCAGCCCTGAAGATCTACAGTTCCAAAATCAGTTCCTCAATATTATATGGTGCTGAACTTTGGGCTCATGAGAACTTATCACCCCTGGCCCGAGCACAGAACAAATTTGTCAGATCTTTAATAGACCTCCCACAATCCACCCCACTCATGTCTTTATACCTAGATCTGGGTTGTCATAGTATAGACGACCTAGCCCGTTTTAGACCTATTGCATATTGGAGAAGGCTTTGGACAACTCCAGAGCTCTCATTATATGCTAAGGCTTTTACTGAAGTTAGGGCGTTTGGCTGTGCATGCAAGATATCTTGGTTAACCAACTTAAAAACCACCCTGACCAATATGGGGATGGGTTCTCTATGGGTGGTCCCTGAGGACACCCCATTTCCATCTAAAAGGGACCTCAAGGCGGATTTTTGGAATATGGTTTAAACCAAGCATCTTTCATCAGTCGTGGGGCCAACTATGGTGAGAGAATTCTTGGAGCATAAAGACAAGTCCAAGCTGGAGTCCTATTGGGATCTTATCACCAGTCCGAATGATAGGAAGTTATACCATCAGTTCAGAGTGGGCTCGCTTCCAATTAAAGCTCTCACCAGCAGATGGCAGTCCCCGACGGAAGACAAATGTTCTTTCCGTCCAGCCCAAATTGAGTCACTTGACCATATCCTGTTTGTTTGCCCAGCCTATAAGTCACCCAGGAATAAATGGCTTAACCCAATTTGTTTGAATTTGGGCACCAGATGTGCCTTGGTGGCACTTAGGATCTTAAAGACCAACACTGAGGAACCCATCGTGATTGCAGTAGCCAAAATTTTGAGTTGGATGTTGGTTATTCGAGCTAATAAACTAATTGCACTTTAGCCTTGTCAGATCGTCCTTAGGAGGTCAAGAGGATTATGTCCTGGTGTGGTAGCTCTATTCCTTGTATTTGCTGGCAAGTGCCTCCAGGTTGCCATTACTGGTCTGCTTTCTGTAGAACTACGGGCCTAGCAGTTTTTGTATTAGACAAGTTGTACGTGGTTGTCTCTTATTTTTCGTTTTTAGCCTTTTTAACATTTAATCAAACCATTTCATCATATGTTTTATCTTGTTGAGATTTTATTGTAATAATGTTTTAAAATTCGTGAACATTATATGATGTTAATGGATTGAAGCCTTGACGGTTGCTGATCATTGTATTATGATCATTTGATTTTTTTTTTTTATATGGATGTACATTGTCTTTTATGATTGAAACAAATCGAAATAAAGACTATATTGATTGATTGATGCAAGGGTTTAGGCCTAATGCAAGCGGTCTTGTAAGTGGATCTGCCTTCGATGGGAAGCCATTTGAGACCTTTGAGGACGGGGGAAATGTGGTCAAACCGTCTACAATCGGAAATAAGCCTGGCCGCATGGTTGAGGACTGATTTGTTTGGTGCTAAGTGGACTTTCGGTGTTCCAGAGAGAGCGGCATTACCATAGTCCAATTTAGACAATACCAGTGATTGAACAACTAATTTAAAGTCATCAGCAGGAATGAAGGGTTTAATTTGCTTGAGGTGATGAAGATTGAATAGAGCTCCTTTAGCAGAATTTTCTATGTGGGGAGTAAGGCTGAGGTTCTGGTCAATGTTAATGCTGAGGGATTTAACTGAGTTAGAAGTAGAAAGAGAGCAGTTGAGAGCTTTAAGGTCAGCGATCCATGTATGAACGGGGAGCCGTTTATTTTTAGGAGCGAAGAGAATGATTTCCGTTTTTTTAGGGTTGAGTTTAAGGTGATTGTGATGGAACCCGTGTAGAATCTTAGTCAGGGCATCATTGAGGTGTAGAATGTCAGCTTTGGATTTAATCTTGTAGTAAAGTTGGGTATCATCAGCATAGAGGTGGAAGTTAATTCCTGCTTGCTTAAGAATGAGGGTGAGGGGTTCCATAAAGAGGTTGAATAGGGGAAGTTAGAGAATAGAACCCGGAGGAACACCCAAGGAGACAGGAATGGGTTTAGAGAGGCAATTGCTGAATTTAATTAGTTCGGTTCTGTGTTGAAGGAATGAGGTAAACCATATGAGAACAGGACCATTGAAGCCGAAACGATCTTTGAGGGTATTGAGTAAGGCGGAGTGGTTAAAAGTATCAAAAGCAGCAGAGAGGTCAAGGAGAAAGAGAAGGGAGGCCTCATCCTTGTCAAGGGATTGGTGGATGTCATCAATAACGTTGAGCATGGCAGTTTCAGTACTGCAGCCCTTTCTAAAGCCTGACTTGTATGTGTCCAAAAGGTTATAAGAGTCAATGCGCTTGTCCAATTGTAGCAAGGTGCATTTTTCGAGGGCCTTGGATAGAAGCGGAAGATTAGAGATAGGACGCAAGTTGTTGAGGCTGTTGGGGTCGGCAGTAGTGTTTGTAAGGATGGGAGTGATTTGGGCAAGTTGGAGGGAGACCGGGACACAACCCGTGGCCAAGGAGGATTTGATGATGGTGGTCCAATATGGTGCAATAATGTGTTTTAAGTCTTCAACAAGTTTAGCGGGAAGAGGGTCCATGGAGGGTTTGAGCTTGGAGATGATGTTGAAGACTTCAAGCTCTGTAACTGGGCGGAACGTAAGCCAAGAAGCATTATTTTTTAGCGGGGGTTTGGCGAAGAAGTGTTCAGGAGGGGCGACAGCAAGTGGGAGATGAACAGAGTCGGGGGGGGAGGCGAAGGCGTGAAAGGAGACTTGGGGGGTTGGGGGAGTCATGGAGGGGAGATGAGCAATGTGGAGGGGGGGTTAAGCTGAAGGATTGATCGATCTTGGAGATTTTTTTCGGAAAAGAAGTTAGCAATTTCTTCACATCTTTCGATAGAGGCCATAAATTTGGGGGTAGGCCGAAGCGGTTTGTTTTTTGATGATGCTAATTAGTTCCCTGGGTCTATTTTTAGCCCGGTCGAGTTGTGCGCGGGAGAAGGAGGCCTTCTCATTAAGGATATGCTTTTTGTAACTAGCCCTTGCGGCTCTGAGGAGAACAAAATTTGAGGGGGAAGGGTGTTGCCTCCACATGCGTTTGGTCAGTCTAAGCGATCGTCTCTCATTGTTGAGTTCAGCATTAAACCAGGATTTGGCGGGGATGTTTTTTTTGCAGTTTTAGTTTGGCTGGGGCGATTTGGTCAAGGACCTCGATGATGGATTTGTCGTAGTGTTCGGCAAGGTCATTTGCATTTTGTGAGGGAGGTGTAAATTGAAGTTTTGCTTTAATCTTAGTCTCCAGCTCGCCTGGAGGAATAAGGTGAAGATTTCTGGTTAATTTCCTATGTTTGATGTTTTTAGGGGAATGGGGAAGCGCGGCGCAATTAATGGTAAAGAGGATGAGGTGGTGGTCAGACTAGTCAATGGGGACAATGTGGGAGAGGGAATCCAGTTCTTTGCTAGTGATGATAGCGTTGAGAGTAGCCCCTTTGGAATGTGTTGATACAAAGTGGGCTTCCTTTGATAGAAGCCATACAATTTGAGAACAAGTTTTAAAAACTTTATTAACAGTTCATAATATGTACCAAAAAAAAAACAAAATGTTCCAAGGATTGCACAGAGAACTCATTGCATGGACAGACTAAGACAGAACCAATATCATATTTGCCAAGGGGAAAGCAAAGTAAAGATCTTATAGTCCCCAACCGAAATTTGGCTAGGGGTAATCTTTCCCAGGGGCTCAAGACCCAAGTCAGATATTGCTTGAGATTATTTGTTGTTTGGATAATAGTGTAATCTCGCAGAAGAGGCTTCTTCAATTCCTCTTGTTCCCTAGTTAACTGGCTTCCGTTCATTTAGACCCGTTTGACCCGGGAGATATCAGATTTGGTGAGGGAGTGTGGAGATGCTAACAATTCCCCCCAGCTACTAGCTTTAGATACAGCCACATATTTCAACAAGAGAATGGCAAGGCCCTTCTTGCATTTGAGGCAATGTAAAATGATCTCCCTATTAAGGGTGGTGTACGTATGTGCCCAGAGAGAGACCCAAAGACCTACGTGTGCCACCATGATCAAATCAGGCACGTAATAAATGCCCAATTCCTCCTGTAGGAGAAAGTGCGGAGTCGAGGGCGGTAGGCCGAGGAGGTGCCGACAGAAGCGATTTTCCTCTTCATGCATCACCGCAACATCCCAGTATCCCCAGATACCTGCACCATACATTAAAAACAGGCAAACACTCCTGCTAATCTTTAATAGGGGCAGGATTGGTTTATTGTCCACTCCCATGGCAATGTCAAACCGTGCCCCCACGGAGTGAATAAAGTGTAGACACATGTTGGCTATACAGGGCGATCATGAGCATTTATGCTCTAACACAACACCCAGACATGGGAAATTAGTGACCCGTTCAATATACCTGCCTTTAATCTAAAAAGATCCTTATTTCCCGGCTTTGGGGCCACATATTATATATTTTGGAAATGTTTGTTTCCAGGTCTAAATTAGCCATAAAAATTACAAAGCTGCGTACTGAGGACCTCGGGCTGATTGGAATACAGGGGGACATTAACATGGCATCATCTGCATAAGTCAGGGCCGGGACGGAGGTTGGCTTGATCATGGGCATATCCTGAAGTTTATATCTGTTCATTTAAGCCACTGATGTAAAGTAAAAATAAAATAGGAGCCAGGACTCAGCCGTGACGAACACCTCGTTGCGTCTTAAGCAGGTCAGTACATTCACCTCCCAGCCTATATCCAACACATGCACATACCCCACAATGTAAGGCCGAAGGAAAACAACTAGGTCCTCATCCAGCCCCAAGTCAGAGAGAATTTCCAAAAGCTTGCCACAGTTGACAATCAAAAGCGATGTTCAAGTCCATAAAGGAGAGAAACATCAGACCTACTTTTGCAAGCGTATACTTACTGATAACAAACTAGACATTAAGGTATTACTATGAAGTGACGGGCTCTTCCCTAAACCCATATTGCACAGGAGAAATTACTCGGTTGAGGTTAGCCCACTCCTCGATCCTACTTCGGCTTATACGCCTTTTAACCATACCCATATATAGTCCAAAAGTGAAATTGGTCTATAACGACGTGGGTAATTTCTACAACCTTTTTGATACATGGGGATGATCACAGCTGTGTACCAAGAATGCAGAAAGCCGCTGAGGGTGGCACTGTTGGCCAAGTTAGTAATGACAGGATCCCTGAACTCCAAATTCTCCTCGTATAGGTCCATCGGGGCCCCAACAGGCCCAGATGCCTTCCTCGGGGGACTGTTATTGATCACCTCCAATACCTCAGTAATTACAAATTTAACTGATAGCGAGCTTGGCGGGGGTATTTTCAGAATTACACTCCATAAGAACCTTATAGGAGTTAATGGCTTTAATCCATTTAGTCAGAGCTAATTTTGAATCCCAAGCCATTAGTCAAACCTTTCGGTGATCTTAGGTTGATTGATAATTTTCCAAAAACCTCCTGTATCCTTAACTGCAGTTGCTGCAACCAAAGAATCCCACATCTCCTGTTAGACTACCTGCTTTCTGGCCGTTTTATATGAAGCTCGGCAGGCCACTACTTTGGCTTTGTCCCTAGGGACGGACATTAATGCTTCCCGTAGTCGCTTATTAGCAAGCCTACACATGAAGTCCTGGGTTTTTACGAGCTTACGCCTGACACAGAAGACTGCTTTTGATCTGTGTGTTTTGGGAATTGAAAGCCAAAAGAATGTCATCACTGGGCTAAGTTACCAACAGAAGGTTTTCCATGATCCTGGATGTTAGATTTTATCACTGATGTACAGAGTTTGAAATAATCAACACTCCGCCACCTAAGCCTTAGCCCATGATCATGTGGGCGATGGCCATTGTCCTAATCACAGCGGGCAAGTTGGCGGACCACAGGAGAATTAAAGAAACCTCTACAGGATTAGGATTACTAAAAGCACTAGCCAAGGTGGGTATGATTGAGTTAGCTTCCCAATGGAGGAGGAAACCAAAACATAATCAAAGATGGAACTAGCCCAACCCAGTACAAGTGAGAATGACAGAATCAATAACCCTGCACAGTTCCATGGCGTTTTACAGCCCAAGATAGAGTAAATACTTAAGCACCATTTCACCCATGTAGTCCACATTAAAATGGCTAAAAGCATGAAAAAACCTTCTGCAGAGGCAATACACAATAAAAACCAAATCATCTAAATTACAGAATGAATCATTTGGCCCCACAGCATTGAAAGAATTAATAATGAAAAAGTTAAATTAGACTCAGAAGTACCACCCCTAAAATCTGTATCCCAGCATGCTTTATGGGGACTGAGTAGATCTGAAAACATGTTGTGCGAACCAGGACCATCCTACCCCCAATAATACTGCCTCTTTGGGATCTGCGGGCAGGCACACAAACTCGGGTATGCTTCCCTTATTGGGTGGACCAAACACCAAGTTTCTTGTAACAGAATGAGGTCAAAGCTAGCAACATAGAAGAGCCAGTCTGCGTCATCCAGTTTAAAGGTTAAGCCAGACACATTGCAGCAAACAATGGTCTGAGCAAAAATGGTCTAAGCAAAAGTCTCATTCTCAGCCAGATGAAAGGAATTAGATATACCACGAACGGGTGCAGGTCATCAAGGTGCTGTTGACTTCAATCCATATCATAAAGTCTGTCAGGGGTATAAAGTGGTTGTTACAAAAAATGCTAGAGTCAGTCTCCGGAGACGGATATTGTGGACTCGTAAAATGGGTAGGGACCATAGCTATTTGTAGGTGCCTATAGAAAAAAATATATGTTTCCTTCTGTAGTCAGAAATTGTTGTTTTTGAGAAAGGAACACGCCTAGCAAGTAGCTGATATCTAAAGTTAATAATATTGCAATCTCCACAGGCAGTCTTTGTAGTACGCCCAACCCAGTCCACTCAACGAACCATCAGGATGTTATGGTAATCACGCAAAGAGATGTTTGAATGACCAGCCAGCCAATTAAACACTTTATTCTTGAGCTGGACACTGGATGGATGTAGGATTTCCCAGTTTTGGAATATTCGCCAGTACTGACGGAAAGGCACAGCTTTCCAGGGTTTAAGTTGATACGTAGATAAGAATTGATGGGGCAAGGATCAGAGTAAAAATTAGTACAAGGGGTGTTACAATCCCGTGGTGTGGTACCTCTTGGGTGCCCCACTAGCAACTGTTCCAATAGTGTTATTGACTAAAGCCAGATGTCCTTGGCCACAATTGAATCAAGTATAGGAGAATGCTGCTGAAAAGGTTCAGAAGGGATCTCAGTGGCTAGGAAAAATGGTGGCAAAATCTAGCGATCCTGGCAACTTCGGCTTTAATTTTACCAGGCTGGTCATCAACGGCGCAAAGTAGTTTTTATGGGTGTCTGCAAGTCGCATTAAAAAAAAAAAAAAAAAAGGGAGGCCCAAGCCGACACACTCAGAGTGTCAGAAGGTCCATCACCCAAGGAAATGGGAGAACCAAGATTAGCGTTTTTGTCGGTATCCTTCCTAACAGGAGTAGCATGTTTCAGCTTTCTCTTAGCTGCTGGACTTCGGCTGTTGGGTGACATCCGCACTGGCAAGCCTGGGAGTGGGCCGAGGAGCAGTGTATCTTCTGCAACCAGGAAATCCATTGACTACCCCTGTACATCATGATCCAGATTAGGGGTAACCGGCAGAGGTGGATTTGTTGAACCAACAAGGTCAATGGAGAGCAGTCTCTCTTCCAAGTCAATTTCCTGGGTAATACCATCTTGGCCAGAGCCATGGGGATTATCAATAGTTGCATAACTAGGGGTCAAGCAATGTTAAGAGGTCGTAGCCTATTTCTTTTTCCCATCTCTTAAACAGGAAACACCAGGCAGAGTGAAAAAAGCTTGATTTCAAATTAAACAGGGAGAAAAATAAAAAATAAAATAAAACAAACGCCTTGCTTACTATCAATCTGAAGGTGAAAGGTCTCCTGATAGAACCAAGAAGGTAAGCCCAGCCTTCTGATCGAACCATGAAGGTAGGCCCGCTCTTGGCCTGGTCTTCGCTGGGAGCATCCCACGCTGTGTGGAATGTAAGCACGCTTTATGTGCGGCCTGCGGCCAATATTCCTCTTCAATTAGGTCTCAATTGCAGTCTGAGCAGCGTAGTCCATGATCCCCCTGCACCAGCAACAACTGTTTAGCGTGTCGCAAGCTGCAGGGAATGAAATAATGCTATACGCGAGGTCTGCAGACCCTTCTCCTCATTAAGGGCAGTGCAGTCTGAGCAGATTGATCTGTGATCCCAGAGCATCAGCAACAACTGTTCAGCGTCTATACTCCTTAGTCTACAGTCTGATGGTGTCCTGGCTTCGTGTGTGCCGAGAACCACCAGATATGCCAACAATTCACAGGGTGCTGGTTGTGACTGCTTTGTAACTGTTATGGCTGGTGTTGAAGATGGTACTGGCTAGCAAGGGGAGTCATCAAGGTGGGGTGGGGGGTAGAGGGGGCATGAACATATTTCTTCAGGCACGAGATGAGATGTGCTGTGGTGTCTAGGATGCCTCCTAAGAGTGCCTGTGTGAAGTTTGGGAAGCCGCGGAGGAGGGCATAACCACCTTTCAGATGCAAGAGTGCAAGGGCTTGACCAGCAGTTCTGAAGTCACTTTCAGAAAGAAACAATTTGACTTTCTTTACAAGAGACTGGTGGTACCAGGCAGTCTTTGTGGGTTTTTTTTAGAATGTGTTCCTTAAGGGAGAGGTTGGTATACAGGGTGAATCCAAGTGATTTGGCTTTCGTTGAGAGTTGGGGTTCAAAGCGGTTATGGCTTATATCATTGAGCAAGGTTTGTACTATATCTTGATTGTTTTTATCGGCAATTAATAGGAATTCTGTATTTGTAGGTGCTGAACACTCGGGTCTGGATGAAGCACAAGCAGCATTTGAGGCTTTGGAGGTCTGAAGACTTACTAGTAGAGAGTATTTTCAGCCTACTGGGGAATCTTTATCCAGTTTCGGAGAGTATAGCAGCAAGTGACTCAAGGTAAAGGCTGAAAAAGACAAAAGACAGTATGGTCCTCTTGGGAACTCCACATATTATAGGGAATTTTTGTGACCTGGAGGTGGTCATGTGAACAAACTGGAGTCATGATGTGTAATG
This sequence comes from Triturus cristatus, assembly GCF_964204655.1. NCBI lineage: Eukaryota > Metazoa > Chordata > Amphibia > Caudata > Salamandridae > Triturus > Triturus cristatus. Next base: position 711,025,787 of record NC_140583.1, read on the forward strand.
TGGTGGCCTTCGTGCTGCAGTGTGATCTGAAGATAGACTGGTAGTCATACAAATGGTTAGCACTGATTTGTTTTTGGAGTTGAACATAGACTGATTTTTCAATGGTCTTGCTGATGAATGGTAGTTGAGTGATGGCCGGTAGCTGGAGAGGTCTTCAGGGTCTTGTGTACAAAAGCCTATCTTTTGCGTACAGCAAAATATTATGCTCCCAATCACATAAATGGATTCCTTCCCCTCTCTGCCCCACTCGCGCTGTGCAGGGAATGGGCTGCACAGCCATGTAAGATGAGATGTAGGTGAGAGGGGACATTCCTGTCTTGGTCCACGCAGGACCGGGCATCGTTCAGATATACATTGTACCACTCTAAACTGGACTGTAGCACCTGCGTTCAGTAAAGTGACCTATTTATTCCATGCATTCGCTAAATTTATACACCGCATGACTGTTCAAAGATGGGGCAAGCTCAGGGTGTCAAAAGCTTTAGCAATGTCTATGGACACCACTAATGTCCTGTAAGAGGCAACGCCTGCTGTGTCTTTGCCCAGTTTTAGGATAAATATTATTAAGACCTCCCAGGATGTTGGGGACCTACCTCTAACGCTCCACCAGGCACGGCACCAACAATTGTGCAAAGGTCTGATAAAACATGACAAGCAGGCTATATCATACTGATGTGGACGTGAGGGAAAGTAATTTTGCCGCTGCCCTGCCGACCATATGCAGTAGAATTGCAATTTAGGAGACCCTTACTTGCCTATTATGGTGGGGCACTGTTCCACGAGAGTAGCCAGCTGTCGCACATGGACTTTGTGCATACTAATGGCCTTACAGACGCCTTGTTTCCATTACATGCTGGAATAACGCACTATGTAAAAAGGGTGTGGGCCCCGGACGGGCAGGAACCGCAAATTAATGAATTAGTTAAAATGCTCCACTTAATGGGTAATGGAAGGCACCTAAAGAACTGGCTGTATACAGGTATTAGGGAAACACAGACCTCACCATTGGGGGCCTTGAGGGCCAAGTGAGATGCTGACATGGAAACAGCACTCACCGACAAGAGAGTGGTCTACACTCCTTGCTTACCCAAAGGCAGTATCACGCAATGCGCAATTTAAATTAATTCAATATATGATCACACAGAGGGCATACCTTACACCCCATAGGGTACACAAGATGTTCCCTACAGTCACGCCAAATTGCCCGAGATGTATTGAAACAGATGCAGGGTTTGGACATATGATTTGGGCATGTCCAGCGCTAGCACACTACTGGGCACAGATAGCGCAAATATTAACAGATGTGGTTGGAGACTGGTCTTGGAATTTGGCAAAAAGCTGCATATTAGGGCTATATCCTCACCCGAAGGGATACAAAGTACAGGCGCGCTTTGCTGATTTAGCATTATTGTTAGCAAAAAGACATATCACTAGAAGGTGGAAGTCAGCGAGGCCGCCAAAAATAGAGCCTTGGAAAGAGTAAGTAGAAAAAAGGAGCTTAGCCGAAAGTGCTGCGATACGAAAGGAAGAACAGCGAGGGCAGAGGAAAATACCCATTGCAATGGCATGAGATATGCTGCGTAAGACCTTTAAAGCATGGGATGGGACCACTCAGATAGTGACCGATCACCTAAACGGCACCGACGATGGAACAGTATACTGCTACCACACACCAATGGGCGGATCTCACATGAGCCAGAGCCATAAGAATTAGGAGTACAAGGGCCTGTCATGCTACGGCTTCAAAATGCGATGTTGTACATTGAAATGTGTTGCTTTATACTATTTCTCTTACCACAGATGCAATGGATGACAACTCTGTATGTTAAAGTAGACACCGATTGTGTAGCCCAACTAGTCAGTTGAGGGATGGGTGGGTGGGATCTAGGGTTGTTAGATTGAGATTATGCATACTATGTACCTTCTGTTATCATTATTTAATATGAATAATAGATGGAGTATAAAATTAAAAAGTTGAGTAGATGGGAAACGCTGAACGCATATATGCACCATATTAAGAAATTAGTGGTCAAATGGCAAAATTTTGACAGTATCAAAACTAAATGGTAATTGCAAAAAATACATTAATGTAATGGAAAGGGTGACAATTGTACGAATGTCTTATATCAAAACTCAATAAGGTTTGTTAAAAAAAAACACACAAAAAAACCTACCTATTATGGCAAGAATACCACAATCTTAAATGGTAATCCGCCAACAATTTCTTTATTATTTTGTTAATCACCCTGTCTGGATACCACAGAGCTGGTTTGGAATACTGGTCACTCTGTTACCTGAACTGATCTGGAATTAGAAACACCCCAGAGTTTTGCTTAGGACACTACAGCGCCCCATACTTGAAGGGGGATTGGGAGACCCGAATTATGAGGCCTACTACTCAGCTGCCAAGTTGCAGTGGATCTCTCGATGGTTGGCGGGTCTGGACCTCGCAGAAATGATGGTGATTCACTAATCACAGCATGAGGACATCACGCTTGCCTTATTTACTGGAAACGGTAGCGAAAACTAACGATCCACTGAAACTTACTTACATTGCCATGCACTGCTTGAACCGTGTGGTAAAGAGCACCAAATATCGTCTCCTATATGCACCATCCCTTCCTTTGGTGGGACTGCCAACATTTAGAGTGGGTTTGATACCTCTAGAAGGCTTGAGGTGTTGGGGGAAGCAGAGATTGGCCCCATTGGAGACTGGCATGGGAAAGGTGCATTCAAAAGTCTCATATCTATGACAGAAGATGATTCTCTGCCTGATCAACAATTCCTGCTGTACAGAGATTTGTCTATTTCAGTGCACCATCTTTTTTGGTGACCTCATGTAACAACAAACCCGTGAAGTTGGACACTTCCAGAAAATGCTGATATTAGAACATCCACATAGGGTCTCCAGAAATCCACTCAGCTTAATGACATATATTTGACTTATTTGACACCCTACAGGATAAACAGAATGGCAGAATTGAAGGACAAATGCTGCCCCAAATGTCACCTAATTGATGTGGATTTCCTCCTTATGTTCTGGGATTCCCCGACGATCCTTCTGTTCAGGAAAGTAGTAATGACTGAGCTGGAAAGAACTCTGGCACGGGTTGCTCTGCACACTCTTAACATAGGTCTCCTGGAGTTATATTGTCACGCACAGCCACGCAGTCTTAATAACATATTTTTAGATCTGCAGTTAGTGTTAGCCAGACAAGCGATTGCAGTAAATTGGCTAACATCAACGGGACCACCATATTGTAAATGGCCGAAGGAAGTTGAGGTGGGCAACAGCAAAGGGTTCTATATTACGATCTAAAGAACAATGGGGATTTCGGAAACGACCCATAGCAGACCAATGGACAGATATGGTGTCCATTTTTTTCTTTTTTAGATATTGTTAATTGATTGGCATGACGTTGCACGCCCGATGACCAAGGTAGCCCATCCTGTCCCTCCCCTAGGGATCCCTATTTTTTCCTTTTTCTACCACAGCCCTAAAACACTCCACGTACAAAGCATCCAGTACACGTATGGGTCTTCTTTTGATTGCATGTTAGACAACTATGAATTAACACTATAGATGAACGCACACACCAGTGTTAGAGATTTATGATTTTCTTTTTAACAGTTCTAGTTTTTTCTTGACTGTATATGGGCAGAAAACCTGCCGTCAAGAGCTGGTGATATTTAGTGTAATTATGTATCTGACGGTATTGTACTTAAGAATATTGCACTTCTCTCCTGGATTGTAAACTCCTATACTTTCACATTTGCAATCTGTGAATGTTGTAAAAATCAATAAATGTAAGTTAAAAAAAACAAGTTCTAGTCTATGTTTCTTTAGAGTGGGAGGATTTGGCCAGGCTTGAGAGTTTCTAGGAAGATGTTTTGAATGAGAGAGAGGCATGGACACTGCTAAGTAGGGGCGAAAGAGAATACCCAGAGAGACATTTGATGAAGGACGATGGCAAGACATCTTCATAAAAAGTGGCTTTGAGAATTTTGAGTATGTGAGCCAGATCTGGGTGGGGGGGGAGAGAGAGAGAAAGAGAGAAAGAGAGAAAGAGAGAGAGAGAAAAACAGAGAGAGAGAAAAACAGAGAGAGAGAAAGAGAGAGAGAGAGAAAGAAAGAGAGAGAGAGAGAAAGAAAGAGAGAGAGAGAGAAAAACAGAGAGAGAAAGAGAGAGAGAGAGAAAGAAAGAAGAGAAAGAAGAAGAGAGAGAGAGAGAGAGAGAGAGAGAGAGAGAGAGAGAGAGAGAGAGAGAGAGAGAGAGAGAAAGAGAGAGAGAGAGAGAGAGAGAGAGAGAGAGAGAGAGAGAGAGAGAGAGAGAGAGAGAGAGAAAGAGAGAGAAAGAGAGAGAAGAGAGAGAGAGAGAGAGAGAGAGGAGAGAGAAAGAGAGAGAGAGAAAAACAGAGAGAGAGAAAGAGAGAGAGAGAAAAACAGAGAGAGAGAAAA